>NW_028239000.1:0-28690 GCF_036417535.1 Chlamydotis macqueenii
GCGGCTGCCAGGTCTACCCGGCTCCGCCGGGGCCACCAGGTCTACCCGCTTCCGGGGCTCGGCGGCGGCTGCCAGGTTTACCCGCTTCGGGGGCTCGGCGGCGGCTGCCAGGTCTATCCGCTTCAGGGGCTCGGCGGCGGCTGCCAGGTCTACCCGCTTCCGGGGCGGCCGGCGGCTGCCAGGTCTACCCGCTTCCGGGGCTCGGCGGCGGCTGCCAGGTCTACCCGCTTCCGGGGCGGCCGGCGGCTGCCAGGTCTACCCGGCTCCGCCGGGACCACCAGGTCTACCCGCTTCCGGGGCTCGGCGGCGGCTAGCAGGTCTACCCGCTTCCGGGGCGGCCGGCGGCTGCCAGGTCTACCCGGCTCCGCCGGGACCACCAGGTCTACCCGCTTCCGGGGCTCGGCGGCGGCTGCCAGGTCTACCCGCTTCCGGGGCTCGGCGGCGGCTGCCAGGTCTACCCGGCTCCGCCGGGGCCACCAGGTCTACCCGCTTCCGGGGCTTGGCGGCGGCTGCCAGGCCCCTAGCCCCGAAGCCCAGGCCCCCAGCCCCGAAACCCCGGCCCCTAGCCTCCAAGCCCCGGCCCCTAGCCTCCAAGCCCGGGCCCCTAGCCTCCAAGCCCTGGCCCCTAGCCTCCAAGCCCTGGCCCCTAGGCCCCAAGCCCCGGCCCCTAGCCCCGAAGCCCCGGCCCCTAGCCTCCAAGCCCCGGCCCCTAGCCCCGAAGCCCCGGCCCCTAGACCCGAAGCCCCGGCCCCTAGCCTCCAAGCCCCGGCCCCTAGCCCCGAAGCTCCGGCCCCTAGCCCCGAAGCCCCGGCCCCTAGCCCCGAAGCCCCGGCCCCTAGACTCCAAGCCCCGGCCCCTAGCCTCCAAGCCCCGGCCCCTAGCCTCCAAGCCCCGGCCCCTAGCCCCGAAGCCCAGGCCCCTAGCCTCCAAGCCCCGGCCCCTAGCCCCGAAGTCCCGGCCCTTAGCCCCGAAGCCCCGGCCCCTAGCCTCCAAGCCCCGGCCCCTAGCCCCGAAGCCCCGGCCCCTAGCCCCCAAGCCCCGGCCCCTAGCCTCCAAGCCCGGCCCCTAGCCTCCAAGCCCGGCCCCTAGCCTCCAAGCCCCGGCCCCTAGCCCCGAAGCCCCGGCCCCTAGCCTCCAAGCCCCGGCCCCTAGCCTACAAGCCCCGGCCCCTAGCCCCGAAGCCCTGGCCCCTAGCCCCGAAGTCCCGGCCCCTAGCCCTGAAGCCCCGGCCCCTAGCCCCGAAGCCCCGGCCCCTAGCTTCCAAGCCCCGGCCACTAGCCCCCAAGCCCCGGCCCCTAGCCCCCAAGCCCCGGCCCCTAAGCCCGAAGCCCCGGCCCCTAGCCTCCAAGCCCCTGCCCCTAGCCCCGGCCCCTAGCCCCGAAGCCCCGGCCCCTAGCCCCGAAGCCCCGGCCCCTAGACCCGAAGCCCCGGCTTCTAGCCCCGAAGCCCCGGCCCCTAGCCCCGAAGCCCCGGCCCCTAGCCCTCAAGCCCCGGCCCCTAGCGTCCAAGCCCCGGCCCCTAGCCTCCAATCCCCGGCCCCTAGCCCCGAAGCCCCTGCCCCTAGCCCCGAAGCCCCGGCCCCTAGCCTCCAAGCCCCGGCCCCTAGCCTCCAAGCCCCGGCCCCTAGCCCCGGCCCCTAGCCTCCAAGCCCCGGCCCCTAGCCCCGAAGCCCCGGCCCCTAGCCTCCAAGCCCCGGCCCCTAGCCCCGAAGCCCCGGCCCCTAGCCCCGAAGCCCCGGCCCCTAGCCTCCAAGCCCCGGCCCCTAGCCCCGAAGCCCCGGCCCCTAGCCCCGAAGCTCCGGCCCCTAGCCCCGAAGCCCCGGCCCCTAGCCCCCAAGCCCCGGCCCCTTGCCCCGAAGCCCAGGCCCCTAGCCCCGAAGCCCCGGCCCCTAGCCTCCAAGCCCCGGCCCCTAGCCCCGAAGCCTCGGCCCCTAGCCCCGAAGCTCCGGCCCCTAGCCCCGATGCCCCGGCCCCTAGCCCCGAAGACCCGGCCCCTAGACTCCAAGCCCTCGCCCCTAGCCTCCAAGCCCCGGCCCCTAGCCCCGAAGCCCCGGCCCCTAACCCCGAAGCCCCGGCCCCTAGCCTCCAAGCCCCGGCCCCTAGCCCCGAAGCCCTGGCCCCTAGCCCCGAAGCCCCGGCCCCTAGCCCCCAAGCCCAGGCCCCTAGCCCCCAAGCCCAGGCCCCTAGCCCCGAAGCCCCGGCCCCTAGCCTCCAAGCCCCGGCCCCTAGCCTGAAGCCCCGGCCCCTAGCCCCGAAGCCCCGGCCCCTAGCCTCCAAGCCCCGGCCCCTAGCCCCGAAGCCCCGGCCCCTAAACCCCAAGCCCCGGCCCCTAGCCCCGAAGCCCCGGCCCCTAGCCCCGAAGCCCCGGCCCCTAGCCCCGAAGCCCCGGCCCCTAGCTTCCAAGCCCCGGCCACTAGCCCCCAAGCCCCGGCCCCTAGCCCCCAAGCCCCGGCCCCTAAGCCCGAAGCCCCGGCCCCTAGCCTCCAAGCCCCGGCCCCTAGCCCCGGCCCCTAGCCCCGAAGCCCCGGCCCCTAGCCCCGAAGCCCCGGCCCCTAGACCCGAAGCCCCGGCTTCTAGCCCCGAAGCCCCGGCCCCTAGCCCCGAAGCCCCGGCCCCTAGCCTCCAAGCCCCGGCCCCTAGCCTGAAGCCCCGGCCCCTAGCCCCGAAGCCCCGGCCCCTAGCCTCCAAGCCCCGGCCCCTAGCCCCGAAGCCCCGGCCCCTAAACCCCAAGCCCCGGCCCCTAGCCCCGAAGCCCCGGCCCCTAGCCCCGAAGCCCCGGCCCCTAGCCCCGAAGCCCCGGCCCCTAGCTTCCAAGCCCCGGCCACTAGCCCCCAAGCCCCGGCCCCTAGCCCCCAAGCCCCGGCCCCTAAGCCCGAAGCCCCGGCCCCTAGCCTCCAAGCCCCGGCCCCTAGCCCCGGCCCCTAGCCCCGAAGCCCCGGCCCCTAGCCCCGAAGCCCCGGCCCCTAGACCCGAAGCCCCGGCTTCTAGCCCCGAAGCCCCGGCCCCTAGCCCCGAAGCCCCGGCCCCTAGCCCTCAAGCCCCGGCCCCTAGCGTCCAAGCCCCGGCCCCTAGCCTCCAATCCCCGGCCCCTAGCCCCCAAGCCCCGGCCCCTAGCCTCCAAGCCCCGGCCCCTAGCCTCCAAGCCCCGGCCCCTAGCCCCGGCCCCTAGCCTCCAAGCCCCAGCCCCTAGCCTCCAAGCCCCGGCCCCTAGCCCCGAAGCCCCGGCCCCTAGCCCCGAAGCTCCGGCCCCTAGCCCCAAAGCCCCGGCCCCTAACCCCGAAACCCCGGCCCCTAGCCCCGAAGCTCCGGCCCCTAGCCCCGAAGCCCCGGCCCCTAGCCCCGAAGCCCCGGCCCCTAGCCTCCAAGCCCCGGACCCTAGCCCCCAAGCCCCGGCCCCTAGCCCTTAAGCCCCGGCCCCTAGCCCCGAAGCCCCCGCCCCTAGCCCAGAAGCCCCCGCCCCTAGCCTCCAAGCCCCGGCCCCTAGCCCCGAAGCCCCGGCCCCTAGCCTCGAAGCCCCGGCCCCTAGCCTCCAAGCCCCGGCCCCAAGCCTCGAAGCCCCGGCCCCTAGCCTCCAAGCCCCGGCCCCTAGCCTCCAAGCCCGGCCCCTAGCCTCCAAGCCCCGGCCCCTAGCCCCGAAGCCCCGGCCCCTAGCCTCCAAGCCCAGGCCCCTAGCCCCGAAGCCCCGGCCCCTTGCCCCGAAGCTCTGGACCCTAGCCCCGAAGCCCCGGCCCCTAGCCTCCAAGCCCCGGCCCCTAGCCCCGAAGCCCCGGCCCCTAGCCCCGAAGCCCCGGCCCCTAGCCTCCAAGCCCGGCCCCTAGCCTCCAAGGCCCGGTCCCTAGCCCCGAAGCCCCGGCCCCTAGCGTCCAAGCCCCGGCCCCTAGCCTCCAATCCCCGGCCCCTAGCCTCCAAGCCCCGGCCCCTAGCCCCGAAGCCCCGGCCCCTAGCCTCCAAGCCCCGGCCCCTAGCCTCCAAGCCCCGGCCCCTAGCCCCTAAGCCCCGGCCCCTAGCCCCAAAGCCCCGGCCCCTAGCCTCCAAGCCCCGGCCCCTAGCCCCGAAGTTCCGGCCCCTAGCCTCCAAGCCCCGGCCCCTAGCCTCCAAGCCCCGGCCCCTAGCCCCGAAGCCCCGGCCCCTAGCCCCGAAGCCCCGGCCCCTAGCCTCCAAGCCCCGGCCCCTAGCCTCCAAGCCCCTACCCCTAGCCCCAAAGTTCCGGCCCCTAGCCCCGAAGCTCCGGCCCCTAGCCTCCAAGCCCGGCCCCTAGCCTCCAAGCCCCGGCCCCTAGCCCCGAAGCCCCGGCCCCTAGCCCCGAAGCCCCGGCCCCTAGCCTCTAAGCCCCGGCCCCTAGCCCTGAAGCCCCGGCCCCTAGCCCCGAAGCCCAGGCCCCTAGCCCCGAAGCCCCGGCCCCTAGCCTCCAAGCCCCGGCCCCTAGCCCCGAAGTCCCGGCCCTTAGCCCCGAAGTCCCGGCCCTTAGCCCCGAAGCCCCGGCCCGTAGCCACCAAGCCCCGGCCCCTAGCCCCGAAGCCCCGGCCCCTAGCGCCGAAGCCCCGGCCCCTAGCCTCCAAGCCCCGGCCCCTAGCCTCCAAGCCCCGGCCCCTAGCCCCGAAGCCCCGGCCCCTAGCCTCCAAGCCCCGGCCCCTAGCCTCCAAGCCCCGGCCCCTAGCCCCCAAGCCCCGGCCCCTAGCCTCCAAGCCCCGGCCCCTAGCCCCGAAGCCCCGGCCCCTAGCCCCGAAGCCCCGGCTCCTAGCCCCCAAGCCCCGGCTCCTAGCCCCCAAGCCCCGGCCCCTAGCCTCCAAGCCCCGGCCCCTAGCCTCCAAGCCCCGGCCCCTAGCCTCGAAGCCCCGGCCCCTAGCCTCGAAGCCCCGGCCCCTAGCCCCGAAGCCCCGGCCCCTAGCCCCGAAGCCCCGGCCCCTAGCCCCGAAGCCCCGGCCCCTAGATCCGAAGCCCCGGCCCCTAGATCCGAAGCCCCGGCCCCTAGCCTCCAAGCCCCGGCCCCTAGCCCCGAAGCCCCGGCCCCTAGCCTCCAAGCCCGGCCCCTAGCCTCCAAGCCCGGCCCCTAGCCTCCAAGCCCCGGCCCCTAGCCCCGAAGCCCCGGCCCCTAGCCCCGAAGCCCCGGCCCCTAGCCCCGAAGCCCCCGCCCCTAGCCCAGAAGCCCCCGCCCCTAGCCTCCAAGCCCCGGCCCCTAGCCTCCAAGCCCGGCCCCTAGCCTCCAAGCCCCGGCCCCTAGCCCCGAAGCCCCGGCCCCTAGCTTCCAAGCCCCGGCCCCTAGCCCCGAAGCCCTGGCCCCTTGCCCCGAAGCCCCGGCCCCTAGCCTCCAAGCCCCGGCCCCTAGCCCCGAACCCCAGGCCCCTAGCGCCGAAGCCCCGGCCCCTAGCCTCCAAGCCCCGGCCCGTAGCCTCCAAGCCCCGGCCCCTAGCCTCCAAGCCCCGGCCCCTAGCCCCGAAGCCCCGGCCCCTAGCCCCCAAGCCCGGCCCCTAGCCTCCAAGCCCGGCCCCTAGCCTCCAAGCCCCAGCCCCTAGCCCCGAAGCCCCGGCCCCTAGCCTCCAAGCCCCGGCCCCTAGCCTACAAACCCGGCCCCTAGCCTCCAAGCCCCGGCCCCTAGCCCCGAAGCCCCGGCCCCTAGCCCCGAATCCCCGGCCCCTAGCCCCGAAGCCCAGGCCCCTAGCCCCGAACCCCGGCCCCTAGCCCCGAAGCTCCGGCCCCTAGCCCCAAAGCCCCGGCCCCTAGCCCCGAAGCCCCGGCCCCTAGCCTCCAAGCCCCGGTCCCTAGCCCCAAAGCCCCGGCCCCTAGCCCTTAAGCCCCGGCCCCTAGCCCCCAAGCCCCGGCCCCTAGCCCTTAAGCCCCGGCCCCTAGCCTCGAAGCCCCCGCCCCTAGCCCAGAAGCCCCCGCCCCTAGCCTCCAAGCCCCGGCCCCTAGCCTCCAAGCCCGGCCCCTAGCCTCCAAGCCCCGGCCCCTAGCCCCGAAGCCCCGGCCCCTAGCCTCCAAGCCCAGGCCCCTAGCCCCGAAGCCCTGGCCCCTTGCCCCGAAGCTCTGGACCCTAGCCCCGAAGCCCCGGCCCCTAGCCCCGAACCCCAGGCCCCTAGCACCGAAGCCCCGGCCCCTAGCCTCCAAGCCCCGGCCCCTAGCCTCCAAGCCCCGGCCCGTAGCCCCCAAGCCCCGGCCCCTAGCCTCCAAGCCCCGGCCCCTAGCCTCCAAGCCCCGGCCCCTAGCCCCGAAGCCCCGGCCCCTAGCCCCCAAGCCCCGGCCCCTAGCCCCGAAGCCCCGGCCCCTAGCCCCGAAGCCCCGGCCCCTAGCCTCCAAGCCCCGGCCCCTAGCCTCCAAGCCCCGGCCCCTAGCCCCGAAGTTCCGGCCCCTAGCCCCGAAGCTCCGGCCCCTAGCCTCCAAGCCCGGCCCCTAGCCTCGAAGCCCCGGCCCCTAGCCCCGAAGCCCCGGCCCCTATCCTCTAAGCCCCGGCCCCTAGCCCCGAAGCCCAGGCCCCTAGCCACGAAGCCCCGGCCCCTAGCCTCAAAGCCCCAGCCCCTAGCCTCCAAGCCCCGGCCCCTAGCCTCCAAGCCCCGGCCCCTAGCCCCGAAGCCCAGGCCCCTAGCCTCCAAGCCCCGGCCCCTAGCCCCGAAGTCCCGGCCCTTAGCCCCAAAGCCCCGGCCCGTAGCCTCCAAGCCCCGGCCCCTAGCCCCGAAGCCCTGGCCCCTAGCCACGAAGCCCCGGCCCCTAGCCTCCAAGCCCGGCCCCTAGCCTCCAAGCCCCGGCCCCTAGCCCCGAAGCCCCGGCCCCTAGCCTCCAAGCCCCGGCCCCTAGCCTACAAGCCCGGCCCCTAGCCTCCAAGCCCCGGCCCCTAGCCCCGAAGACCCGGCCCCTAGCCCCGAAGACCCGGCCCCTAGCCCCGAAGCCCAGGCCCCTAGCCCCGAAGCCCCGGCCCCTAGTCTCCAAGGCCCGGCCCCTAGCCCCGAAGCCCCGGCCCCTAGCCTCCAAGCCCTGGCACCTAGCCTCCAAGCCCCGGCCCCTAGGCCCCAAGCCCCGGCCCCTAGGCCCCAAGCCCCGGCCCCTAGCCCTTAAGCCCCGGCCCCTAGCCCCCAAGCCCCGGCCCCTAGCCCTTAAGCCCCGGCCCCTAGCCTCCAAGCCCAGGCCCCTAGCCCCGAAGCCCTGGCCCCTTGCCCCGAAGCTCTGGACCCTAGCCCCGAAGCCCCGGCCCCTAGCCCCGAACCCCAGGCCCCTAGCGCCGAAGCCCCGGCCCCTAGCCTCCAAGCCCCGGCCCCTAGCCTCCAAGCCCCGGCCCCTAGCCCCGAAGCCCCGGCCCCTAGCCTCCAAGCCCAGGCCCCTAGCCTCCAAGCCCCGGCCCCTAGCCCCGAAGCCCCGGCCCCTAGCCCCGAAGCTCCGGCCCCTAGCCTCCAAGCCCCGGCCCCTAGCCTCGAAGCCCCGGTCCCTAGCCCCGAAGCTCCGGCCCCTAGCCCCGAAGCCCCGGCCCCTAGCCCCGAAGCCCGGCCCCTAGCCTCGAAGCCCCGGCCCATAGCCCCGAAGCTCCGGCCCCTAGCCCCGAAGCCCCGGCCCCTAGCCCCGAAGCCCCTGCCCCTAGCCTCCAAGCCCCGGCCTCTAGCCTACAAGCCCGGCCCCTAGCCTCCAAGCCCCGGCCCCTAGCCCCGAAGACCCGGCCCCTAGCCCCGAAGCCCCAGCCCCTAGCCCCGAAGCCCAGGCCCCTAGCCCCGAAGCCCCGGCCCCTAGTCTCCAAGGCCCGGCCCCTAGCCTACAAGCCCCGGACCCTAGCCTCCAAGCCCTGGCCCCTAGCCTCCAAGTCCCGGCCCCTAGGCCCCAAGCCCCGGCCCCTAGCCCCGAATCCCCGGCCCCAAGCCTCCAAGCCCCGGCCCCTAGCCCCGAAGCCCCGGCCCCTAGCCTCCAAGCCCCGGCCCCTAGCCTCCAAGCCCCGGCCCCTAGCCCCGAAGCCCCGGCCCCTAGATCCGAAGCCCCGGCCCCTAGCCTCCAAGCCCCGGCCCCTAGCCCCGAAGTTCCGGCCCCTAGCCCCGAAGCTCCGGCCCCTAGCCTCCAAGCCCGGCCCCTAGCCGCGAAGCTCCGGCCCCTAGCCCCGAAGCCCAGGCCCCTAGCCCCGAAGCCCCGGCCCCTAGCCTCCAAGCCCCGGACCCTAGCCCCGAAGCCCCGGCCCCTAGCCTCGAAGCCCTGGCCCCTAGCCTCCAAGCCCCGGCCCCTAGCCCCGAAGCTCTGGACCCTAGCCTCCAAGCCCCGGCCCCTAGCCCCGAAGCCCCGGCCCCTAGCCCCGAAGCTCCGGCCCCTAGCCCCAAAGCCCCGGCCCCTAGCCCCGAAGCCCCGGCCCCTAGCCTCCAAGCCCCGGCCCCTAGCCCCCAAGCCCCGGCCCCTAGCCCTTAAGCCCCGGCCCCTAGCCCCCAAGCCCCGGCCCCTAGCCCTTAAGCCCCGGCCCCTAGCCTCGAAGCCCCCGCCCCTAGCCCAGAAGCCCCCGCCCCTAGCCTCCAAGCCCCGGCCCCTAGCCTCCAAGCCCGGCCCCTAGCCTCCAAGCCCCGGCCCCTAGCCCCGAAGCCCCGGCCCCTAGCCTCCAAGCCCAGGCCCCTAGCCCCGAAGCCCTGGCCCCTTGCCCCGAAGCTCTGGACCCTAGCCCCGAAGCCCCGGCCCCTAGCCCCGAAGCCCCGGCCCCTAGCCTCCAAGCCCCGGCCCCTAGCCTCCAAGCCCCTACCCCTAGCCCCAAAGTTCCGGCCCCTAGCCCCGAAGCTCCGGCCCCTAGCCTCCAAGCCCGGCCCCTAGCCTCGAAGCCCCGGCCCCTAGCCCCGAAGCCCCGGCCCCTAGCCCCGAAGCCCCGGCCCCTAGCCTCTAAGCCCCGGCCCCTAGCCCTGAAGCCCAGGCCCCTAGCCCCGAAGCCCCGGCCCCTAGCCTCAAAGCCCCGGCCCCTAGCCTCCAAGCCCCGGCCCCTAGCCCCGAAGTCCCGGCCCTTAGCCCCGAAGCCCCGGCCCGTAGCCTCCAAGCCCCGGCCCCTAGCCCCGAAGCCCCGGCCCCTAGCCCCGAACCCCAGGCCCCTAGCCCCGAAGCCCCGGCCCCTAGCCTCCAAGCCCCGGCCCCTAGCCCCGAAGCCCCGGCCCCTAGCCTCCAAGCCCCGGCCCCTAGCCCCGAAGCCCCGGCCCCTAGCCCCCAAGCCCCGGCCCCTAGCCTCCAAGCCCCGGCCCCTAGCCCCGAAGCCCCGGCCCCTAGCCCCCAAGCCCCGGCTCCTAGCCCCCAAGCCCCGGCCCCTAGCCCCGAAGCCCCGGCCCCTAGCCCCCAAGCCCCGGCCCCTAGCCCCGAAGCCCCGGCCCCTAGCCTCCAAGCCCCGGCCCCTAGCCTCCAAGCCCCTACCCCTAGCCCCAAAGTTCCGGCCCCTAGCCCCGAAGCTCCGGCCCCTAGCCTCCAAGCCCGGCCCCTAGCCTCGAAGCCCCGGCCCCTAGCCCCGAAGCCCCGGCCCCTAGCCCCGAAGCCCCGGCCCCTAGCCTCTAAGCCCCGGCCCCTAGCCCTGAAGCCCAGGCCCCTAGCCCCGAAGCCCCGGCCCCTAGCCTCAAAGCCCCGGCCCCTAGCCTCCAAGCCCCGGCCCCTAGCCCCGAAGTCCCGGCCCTTAGCCCCGAAGCCCCGGCCCGTAGCCTCCAAGCCCCGGCCCCTAGCCCCGAAGCCCCGGCCCCTAGCCCCGAACCCCAGGCCCCTAGCGCCGAAGCCCCGGCCCCTAGCCTCCAAGCCCCGGCCCCTAGCCCCGAAGCCCCGGCCCCTAGCCTCCAAGCCCCGGCCCCTAGCCCCGAAGCCCCGGCCCCTAGCCCCCAAGCCCCGGCCCCTAGCCTCCAAGCCCCGGCCCCTAGCCCCGAAGCCCCGGCCCCTAGCCCCCAAGCCCCGGCTCCTAGCCCCCAAGCCCCGGCCCCTAGCCCCGAAGCCCCGGCCCCTAGCCTCCAAGCCCCGGCCCCTAGCCTCCAAGCCCGGGCCCCTAGCCTCGAAGCCCCGGCCCCTAGCCCCGAAGCCCCGGCCCCTAGCCCCGAAGCCCCGGCCCCTAGCCTCCAAGCCCCGGCCCCTAGCCCCGAAGCCCCGGCCCCTAGATCCGAAGCCCCGGCCCCTAGCCTCCAAGCCCCGGCCCCTAGCCCCGAAGCCCCGGCCCCTAGCCCCGAAGCCCCGGCCCCTAGCCTCCAAGCCCGGCCCCTAGCCTCCAAGCCCGGCCCCTAGCCTCCAAGCCCCGGCCCCTAGCCCCGAAGCCCCGGCCCCTAGCCCCGAAGCCCCCGCCCCTAGCCCAGAAGCCCCCGCCCCTAGCCTCCAAGCCCCGGCCCCTAGCCTCCAAGCCCCTACCCCTAGCCCCAAAGTTCCGGCCCCTAGCCCCGAAGCTCCGGCCCCTAGACTCCAAGCCCGGCCCCTAGCCTCGAAGCCCCGGCCCCTAGCCCTTAAGCCCCGGCCCCTAGCCTCCAAGCCCAGGCCCCTAGCCCCGAAGCCCTGGCCCCTAGCCTCCAAGCCCGGCCCCTAGCCGCGAAGCTCCGGCCCCTAGCCCGAAGCCCAGGCCCCTAGCCCCGAAGGCCCCGGCCCCTAGCCTCCAAGCCCCGGACCCCTAGCCCCGAAGCCCCGGCCCCTAGCCTCGAAGCCCTGGCCCCTAGCCTCCAAGCCCGGCCCCTAGCCCCGAAGCTCTGGACCCTAGCCTCCAAGCCCCGGCCCCTAGCCCCGAAGCCCCGGCCCCTAGCCCCGAAGCTCCGGCCCCTAGCCCCAAAGCCCCGGCCCCTAGCCCCGAAGCCCCGGCCCCTAGCCTCCAAGCCCCGGCCCCTAGCCCCCAAGCCCCGGCCCCTAGCCCTTAAGCCCCGGCCCCTAGCCCCCAAGCCCCGGCCCCTAGCCCTTAAGCCCCGGCCCCTAGCCTCGAAGCCCCCGCCCCTAGCCCAGAAGCCCCCGCCCCTAGCCTCCAAGCCCCGGCCCCTAGCCTCCAAGCCCGGCCCCTAGCCTCCAAGCCCCGGCCCCTAGCCCCGAAGCCCCGGCCCCTAGCCTCCAAGCCCAGGCCCCTAGCCCCGAAGCCCTGGCCCCTTGCCCCGAAGCTCTGGACCCTAGCCCCGAAGCCCCGGCCCCTAGCCCCGAAGCCCCGGCCCCTAGCCTCCAAGCCCCGGCCCCTAGCCTCCAAGCCCCTACCCCTAGCCCCAAAGTTCCGGCCCCTAGCCCCGAAGCTCCGGCCCCTAGCCTCCAAGCCCGGCCCCTAGCCTCGAAGCCCCGGCCCCTAGCCCCGAAGCCCCGGCCCCTAGCCCCGAAGCCCCGGCCCCTAGCCTCTAAGCCCCGGCCCCTAGCCCTGAAGCCCAGGCCCCTAGCCCCGAAGCCCCGGCCCCTAGCCTCAAAGCCCCGGCCCCTAGCCTCCAAGCCCCGGCCCCTAGCCCCGAAGTCCCGGCCCTTAGCCCCGAAGCCCCGGCCCGTAGCCTCCAAGCCCCGGCCCCTAGCCCCGAAGCCCCGGCCCCTAGCCCCGAACCCCAGGCCCCTAGCCCCGAAGCCCCGGCCCCTAGCCTCCAAGCCCCGGCCCCTAGCCCCGAAGCCCCGGCCCCTAGCCTCCAAGCCCCGGCCCCTAGCCCCGAAGCCCCGGCCCCTAGCCCCCAAGCCCCGGCCCCTAGCCTCCAAGCCCCGGCCCCTAGCCCCGAAGCCCCGGCCCCTAGCCCCCAAGCCCCGGCTCCTAGCCCCCAAGCCCCGGCCCCTAGCCCCGAAGCCCCGGCCCCTAGCCCCCAAGCCCCGGCCCCTAGCCCCGAAGCCCCGGCCCCTAGCCTCCAAGCCCCGGCCCCTAGCCTCCAAGCCCCTACCCCTAGCCCCAAAGTTCCGGCCCCTAGCCCCGAAGCTCCGGCCCCTAGCCTCCAAGCCCGGCCCCTAGCCTCGAAGCCCCGGCCCCTAGCCCCGAAGCCCCGGCCCCTAGCCCCGAAGCCCCGGCCCCTAGCCTCTAAGCCCCGGCCCCTAGCCCTGAAGCCCAGGCCCCTAGCCCCGAAGCCCCGGCCCCTAGCCTCAAAGCCCCGGCCCCTAGCCTCCAAGCCCCGGCCCCTAGCCCCGAAGTCCCGGCCCTTAGCCCCGAAGCCCCGGCCCGTAGCCTCCAAGCCCCGGCCCCTAGCCCCGAAGCCCCGGCCCCTAGCCCCGAACCCCAGGCCCCTAGCGCCGAAGCCCCGGCCCCTAGCCTCCAAGCCCCGGCCCCTAGCCCCGAAGCCCCGGCCCCTAGCCTCCAAGCCCCGGCCCCTAGCCCCGAAGCCCCGGCCCCTAGCCCCCAAGCCCCGGCCCCTAGCCTCCAAGCCCCGGCCCCTAGCCCCGAAGCCCCGGCCCCTAGCCCCCAAGCCCCGGCTCCTAGCCCCCAAGCCCCGGCCCCTAGCCCCGAAGCCCCGGCCCCTAGCCTCCAAGCCCCGGCCCCTAGCCTCCAAGCCCGGGCCCCTAGCCTCGAAGCCCCGGCCCCTAGCCCCGAAGCCCCGGCCCCTAGCCCCGAAGCCCCGGCCCCTAGCCTCCAAGCCCCGGCCCCTAGCCCCGAAGCCCCGGCCCCTAGATCCGAAGCCCCGGCCCCTAGCCTCCAAGCCCCGGCCCCTAGCCCCGAAGCCCCGGCCCCTAGCCCCGAAGCCCCGGCCCCTAGCCTCCAAGCCCGGCCCCTAGCCTCCAAGCCCGGCCCCTAGCCTCCAAGCCCCGGCCCCTAGCCCCGAAGCCCCGGCCCCTAGCCCCGAAGCCCCCGCCCCTAGCCCAGAAGCCCCCGCCCCTAGCCTCCAAGCCCCCGCCCCTAGCCTCCAAGCCCCGGCCCCTAGCCCCGAAGCCCCGGCCCCTAGCCTCCAAGCCCCTACCCCTAGCCCCAAAGTTCCGGCCCCTAGCCCCGAAGCTCCGGCCCCTAGCCTCCAAGCCCGGCCCCTAGCCTCGAAGCCCCGGCCCCTAGCCCCGAAGCCCCGGCCCCTAGCCCCGAAGCCCCGGCCCCTAGCCTCTAAGCCCCGGCCCCTAGCCCTGAAGCCCAGGCCCCTAGCCCCGAAGCCCCGGCCCCTAGCCTCAAAGCCCCGGCCCCTAGCCTCCAAGCCCCGGCCCCTAGCCCCGAAGTCCCGGCCCTTAGCCCCGAAGCCCCGGCCCGTAGCCTCCAAGCCCCGGCCCCTAGCCCCGAAGCCCCGGCCCCTAACCCCGAACCCCAGGCCCCTAGCGCCGAAGCCCCGGCCCCTAGCCTCCAAGCCCCGGCCCCTAGCCCCGAAGCCCCGGCCCCTAGCCTCCAAGCCCCGGCCCCTAGCCCCGAAGCCCCGGCCCCTAGCCCCCAAGCCCCGGCCCCTAGCCTCCAAGCCCCGGCCCCTAGCCCCGAAGCCCCGGCCCCTAGCCCCCAAGCCCCGGCTCCTAGCCCCCAAGCCCCGGCCCCTAGCCCCGAAGCCCCGGCCCCTAGCCTCCAAGCCCCGGCCCCTAGCCTCCAAGCCCGGGCCCCTAGCCTCGAAGCCCCGGCCCCTAGCCCCGAAGCCCCGGCCCCTAGCCCCGAAGCCCCGGCCCCTAGCCTCCAAGCCCCGGCCCCTAGCCCCGAAGCCCCGGCCCCTAGATCCGAAGCCCCGGCCCCTAGCCTCCAAGCCCCGGCCCCTAGCCCCGAAGCCCCGGCCCCTAGCCCCGAAGCCCCGGCCCCTAGCCCCGAAGCCCCGGCCCCTAGCCCCGAAGCCCCCGCCCCTAGCCCAGAAGCCCCCGCCCCTAGCCTCCAAGCCCCGGCCCCTAGCCTCCAAGCCCGGCCCCTACCCTCCAAGCCCCGGCCCCTAGCCCCGAAGCCCCGGCCCCTAGCTTCCAAGCCCCGGCCCCTAGCCCCGAAGCCCTGGCCCCTTGCCCCGAAGCCCCGGCCCCTAGCCTCCAAGCCCCGGCCCCTAGCCCCGAACCCCAGGCCCCTAGCGCCGAAGCCCCGGCCCCTAGCCTCCAAGCCCCGGCCCGTAGCCTCCAAGCCCGGCCCCTAGCCTCCAAGCCCCAGCCCCTAGCCCCGAAGCCCCGGCCCCTAGCCTCCAAGCCCCGGCCCCTAGCCTACAAACCCGGCCCCTAGCCTCCAAGCCCCGGCCCCTAGCCCCGAAGACCCGGCCCCTAGCCCCGAATCTCCAGCCCCTAGCCCCGAAGCCCAGGCCCCTAGCCCCGAACCCCGGCCCCTAGCCCCGAAGCTCCGGCCCCTAGCCCCAAGCCCCGGCCCGTAGCCTCCAAGCCCGGCCCCTAGCCTCCAAGCCCCAGCCCCTAGCCCCGAAGCCCCGGCCCCTAGCCTCCAAGCCCCGGCCCCTAGCCTACAAACCCGGCCCCTAGCCTCCAAGCCCCGGCCCGTAGCCTCCAAGCCCGGCCCCTAGCCTCCAAGCCCGGCCCCTAGCCTCCAAGCCCCAGCCCCTAGCCCCGAAGCCCCGGCCCCTAGCCTCCAAGCCCCGGCCCCTAGCCTACAAACCCGGCCCCTAGCCTCCAAGCCCCGGCCCCTAGCCCCGAAGACCCGGCCCCTAGCCCCGAATCCCCAGCCCCTAGCCCCGAAGCCCAGGCCCCTAGCCCCGAACCCCGGCACCTAGCCCCGAAGCTCCGGCCCCTAGCCCCAAAGCCCCGGCCCCTAGCCCCGAAGCCCCGGCCCCTAGCCTCCAAGCCCCGGTCCCTAGCCCCAAAGCCCCGGCCCCTAGCCCTTAAGCCCCGGCCCCTAGCCCCCAAGCCCCGGCCCCTAGCCCTTAAGCCCCGGCCCCTAGCCTCGAAGCCCCCGCCCCTAGCCCAGAAGCCCCCGCCCCTAGCCTCCAAGCCCCGGCCCCTAGCCTCCAAGCCCGGCCTCTAGCCTCCAAGCCCCGGCCCCTAGCCCCGAAGCCCCGGCCCCTAGCCTCCAAGCCCAGGCCCCTAGCCCCGAAGCCCTGGCCCCTTGCCCCGAAGCTCTGGACCCTAGCCCCGAAGCCCCGGCCCCTAGCCCCGAACCCCAGGCCCCTAGCGCCGAAGCCCTGGCCCCTAGCCTCCAAGCCCCGGCCCCTAGCCTCCAAGCCCCGGCCCGTAGCCCCCAAGCCCCGGCCCCTAGCCTCCAAGCCCCGGCCCCTAGCCTCCAAGCCCAGGCCCCTAGCCCCGAAGCCCTGGCCCCTTGCCCCGAAGCTCTGGACCCTAGCCCCGAAGCCCCGGCCCCTAGCCCCGAACCCCAGGCCCCTAGCGCCGAAGCCCCGGCCCCTAGCCTCCAAGCCCCGGCCCCTAGCCTCCAAGCCCCGGCCCCTAGCCCCGAAGCCCCGGCCCCTAGCCTCCAAGCCCAGGCCCCTAGCCTCCAAGCCCCGGCCCCTAGCCCCGAAGCCCCGGCCCCTAGCCCCGAAGCTCCGGCCCCTAGCCTCCAAGCCCCGGCCCCTAGCCCCGAAGCCCCGGCCCCTAGCCTCCAAGCCCGGCCCCTAGCCTCCAAGCCCCGGCCCCTAGCCCCGAAGCCCCGGCCCCTAGCCTCCAAGCCCCGGCCCCTAGCCCCGAAGACCCGGCCCCTAGCCCCGAAGCCCCAGCCCCTAGCCCCGAAGCCCAGGCCCCTAGCCCCGAAGCCCCGGCCCCTAGCCTCCAAGCCCCGGCCCCTAGCCTCCAAGCCCCGGCCCCTAGCCTCTAAGCCCCGGCCCCTAGCCCCGAAGCCCCGGCCCCTAGATCCGAAGCCCCGGCCCCTAGCCTCCAAGCCCCGGCCCCTAGCCCCGAAGTTCCGGCCCCTAGCCCCGAAGCTCCGGCCCCTAGCCTCCAAGCCCGGCCCCTAGCCGCGAAGCTCCGGCCCCTAGCCCCGAAGCCCCGGCCCCTAGCCCCGAAGCCCCGGCCCCTAGCCCCGAAGCCCAGGCCCCTAGCCCCGAAGCCCCGGCCCCTAGCCTCGAAGCCCCGGCCCCTAGCCTCCAAGCCCCGGCCCCTAGCCTCCAAGCCCCGGCCCCTAGCCCCGAAGCCCAGGCCCCTAGCCTCCAAGCCCCGGCCCCTAGCCCCGAAGTCCCGGCCCTTAGCCCCGAAGCCCCGGCCCGTAGCCTCCAAGCCCCGCCCCTAGCCCCGAAGCCCCGGCCCCTAGCCCCGAAGCCCCGGCCCCTAGCCTCCAAGCCCGGCCCCTAGCCTCCAAGCCCCGGCCCCTAGCCCCGAAGCCCCGGCCCCTAGCCTCCAAGCCCCGGCCCCTAGCCTACAAGCCCGGCCCCTAGCCTCCAAGCCCCGGCCCCTAGCCCCGAAGCCCCGGCCCCTAGCCCCGAAGCCCCGGCCCCTAGCCTACAAGCCCCGGCCCCTAGCCCCCAAGCCCCGGCCCTAGCCCCGAAGCCCCCGCCCCTAGCCCAGAAGCCCCCGCCCCTAGCCCCGAAGCCCCGGCCCCTAGCCTCCAAGCCCCGGCCCATAGCCTCCAAGCCCGGCCCCTAGCCTCCAAGCCCCGGCCCCTAGCCCCGAAGCCCTGGCCCCTTGCCCCGAAGCCCCGGCCCCTAGCCCCGAAGCCCTGGCCCCTTGCCCCGAAGCCCCGGCCCCTAGCCCCGAAGCCCCGGCCCCTAGCCCCGAAGCCCCGGCCCCTAGCCCCGAAGCCCAGGCCCCTAGCCCCGAAGCCCCGGCCCCTAGCCTCGAAGCCCCGGCCCCTAGCCTCCAAGCCCCGGCCCCTAGCCTCCAAGCCCCGGCCCCTAGCCCCGAAGCCCAGGCCCCTAGCCTCCAAGCCCCGGCCCCTAGCCCCGAAGTCCCGGCCCTTAGCCCCGAAGTCCCGGCCCTTAGCCCCGAAGCCCCGGCCCGTAGCCTCCAAGCCCCGGCCCCTAGCCCCGAAGCCCCGGCCCCTAGCCCCGAAGCCCCGGCCCCTAGCCTCCAAGCCCGGCCCCTAGCCTCCAAGCCCCGGCCCCTAGCCCCGAAGCCCCGGCCCCTAGCCTCCAAGCCCCGGCCCCTAGCCTACAAGCCCGGCCCCTAGCCTCCAAGCCCCGGCCCCTAGCCCCGAAGCCCCGGCCCCTAGCCCCGAAGCTCCGGCCCCTAGCCTCCAAGCCCCGGCCCCTAGCCCCCAAGCCCCGGCCCCTAGCCCCGAAGCCCCCGCCCCTAGCCCAGAAGCCCCCGCCCCTAGCCCCGAAGCCCCGGCCCCTAGCCTCCAAGCCCCGGCCCATAGCCTCCAAGCCCGGCCCCTAGCCTCCAAGCCCCGGCCCCTAGCCCCGAAGCCCTGGCCCCTTGCCCCGAAGCCCCGGCCCCTAGCCCCGAAGCCCTGGCCCCTTGCCCCGAAGCCCCGGCCCCTAGCCCCGAAGCCCCGGCCCCTAGCCTCCAAGCCCCGGCCCCTAGCCTCCAAGCCCCGGCCCCTAGCCCCGAAGCCCCGGCCCCTATCCCCCAAGCCCGGCCCCTAGCCTCCAAGCCCGGCCCCTAGCCTCCAAGCCCCGGCCCCTAGCCCCGAAGCCCTGGCCCCTTGCCCCGAAGCCCCGGCCCCTAGCCCCGAAGCCCTGGCCCCTTGCCCCGAAGCCCCGGCCCCTAGCCCCCAAGCCCCGGCCCCTAAACCCCAAGCCCCGGCCCCTAGCCCCGAAGCCCCGGCCCCTAGCCCCGAAGCCCAGGCCCCTAGCCCCGAAGCCCCGGCCCCTAGCCTCCAAGCCCCGGCCCCTAGCCCCGAAGCCCCGGCCCCTAGCCCCCAAGCCCCGGCCCCTAGCCCCCAAGCCCCGGCCCCTAGCCTCCAACCACGTTTATTTCCTTCTCCCCCCCCCCCCCCCCCCCTTTTTATTTTATTTCTTTTCCTTTTCTTTGCCGCCGCCTGCGCCCCTGGCCCCCGCCCCCCACCCCCCCACCCACCCCCCCCAACCCCCAGGCCTCCGCACCCCCGGCCGGGCGGCGACCCCGCTCCCCGAATCTCCCGGCAGGGCTGCTCCTGGCTCGGCCGAGGTCGGCTCCAAGGCCGGCTCGCCCCCGTCGTCCGGCTCGGTGGCGACGGGCTGGCGGGAGGGCCGGGGCCGCGCGGGGCCCCCCCGCTTATCCCCCGCCCGTCGCTCGTGACCGGTACCCGGCGGGTCGGGGCCGCCGCCGCCGCCGCCGTCTCGTCCGTCCGTCGGTCCCGTCCGTCCGCCCGTGTCCCGTTCCACGGCCCCGCCAGGCGGCTCGCCGCCGGGCTGCCTCCGCGGAGGGTCCGGCCTCCCGAGCCGCTCTCGGCCGGCGGTGGGAAGCCCCTTGCGCGTCTCCTGGAGGCCTGGAAGGAAGGGAGAAGAGTGCGGGCCGTTAGCCGGGCGGACCTGCCGCACCGCCACGTCGCTCCCCGCGGCCCGTCAATCCCGAGAAGGCCGCTCGGCGGTCCGGCGGGCCTCCGAGCGGGGTCGCTCGGCCGCCGGACAGAGGGTCCCGCCCCGGCCCGGTCGGCCGGTACTCTCCGCTCCGGGGCGCCCCGCTGGCGACGGAGCGGGCGACGGCCCTCGGTTACGAGCGCGGCCCGCCTCGCCGGAGGCCCCGAGCCGGGGCCCTGCCCGCATGGCCGCCCGAGCCGGGCCCCGGGCACCCGGCTCTCTTCGACGGGTCGAGGCGCCCGGACGCCGCCCGCCCGGGGACGGCTTCGACCGGGAGCCGAGGCGAGCTGAGCCCCACGGGGGTGGGGGCCGGGCCGCGGCGGGGCCCACGACGCAGGCTGGAAACAGAGAAATCGGCGTTAGCGAGTCTTCTTCGTTTCTTTTCCGCACACGCGCGCCAACACCACCCCACCCCCCCCCACCCGGGGCAGGCCCCGCACCCACCGACGCAACGCGCCCTTGCCCCCACCCCCCCCGAGCCGGACCCCCCCCTTGGCCCGACCCCCCTCGCCTGTGCCGCCGCACGCACAAGCGTCCGCGCGAGCGCCCACTGCGCTCGGCCCCACAACTGGCCCCGCGCCCGAACCCCTGGCCCGGCGTGCCCTCGTGTGCCCACGCAGGCATTCAGGCACACGCAAAGGGGCCCCGCTGCAGCGCCCCCCCCCCCCCCCACCCCCAAGTCCCCCGGCCAAACCTCCTGACGTTGCCCGCATGCACACGCACACGCACCACACACACAAGCAACGGAACCCCCGCCCCCGCCCCCCCCCCCCCCGCGGCTCCCCCCCCCCACCAAACCCCCCCCCCCACCCCCCACCTCCCCACCCCCCCCCCCCCCACCCCGCCGCCCCGCTTTTTTTTCGCCACGTGCTTTGCTGCGAGCCCGGACCCCGCCGCCTTCCCGCCCGCCCTGCAGAAGGGACCGGGCGGGCTTTAGGAGCCAGGCGGGAGAGGGAAGCCCCGGCGGGCGCGCCGTCTCTAACCCCGGCTAGCTGCCTCCTGTCTCGTGCCCCGGCACGGGCTCTGCTCTCCCGCCGCCACCCCACCACCCCGCCGCCTCCCACCCCACCCCCCCCCCCCCCCCGCACCGCCCGCCACCACCCCCCGCGTCCCAGTCCCCGACCCTCTCAGCCGGTCTGCGTTCTGTGTTTCCGCCCCGCCGCGCGCCTGCTCGCCCGCCCAACCCCGCCCGCGCCCCCCCCCCCCCCACCGGACGAACGCGAAAGCGGGCGGGGGGGTGGGGGGTAACGAAGCAAAACAAACACGCGGGGCGTGGGGGGGGGGGGGGAAGCCCCTCCCAAGCGACCCCACTTCCCTGAAAACAGACACCGTGCCCTCTCCCCAGCCTACCTGCCTCTGCGCCAGGCTCCGCGCCTGCTCGCCGACCGCTCTCGCCCGCCTCTGCTCCAGCCTCCCTTCCCTGCCCCCGCCGCCGCCGCGCCTGAGCGCGGGACCGTTGGCGTGGCGGGAGCGGCGGGGCAGTTGCAGAGCAGCGGGTGGAGCGCGCCTGCGCCAGGCGCGCGGCTGTGGAGAGCCCCCCCCCACCCCAAGCCCCCCCCCCCCCCCCGCGAGGTGTGTGCGGGTGGTGTGAGGCGAGTGCAGGAGTGCGGGTGGTGCCTCTGTCGGGGTCTCTGTCTGGGACGGGTGGGGAACACGACACACACGGCGACGCGGCGTCTGCAGGATCGCAGCTCTGTGCAGTAACGGATTTGTTTTGTTTTATTAAAAAAAAAGTCCAAATAAAAGAAAACGATAGCAAGAGTTGGGGGGGGGCGGGGGGGGGGCGCTGAGGGGAGTGGGGATCGGGCAGGGAATTAAAAAAAAAGAAATCCCGGAGACAGGCGGATACAGGCGCCCTGTCCTGAGGTCTCCCGGCGGACGGCAAACTTGTAGCGGGCGTCCGTGCGGCTCGCTCGGGGGGCTGCTGCCTCCAGCCGCTTCCCGGCCAGCCTGGGGAGGGAAAAAGCCGGCCGGCCGGCCAGACTTGCGGCGAGATCCGCTGCAGAGCGTCTGCACAGGTGGGGGTGCGGGCGGAGCGGAGCGGAGGCCGGGTGAGCGCACGGCAGCCACCGCGGGCGGGGAAGGAACGGGGTGGGGTGTGGGGGGGGGGGGGGTGGGGGAGCCGGTCGGTCTGTGAGTGCAGGCGTGTGCACGCGTGAGTGTGGGTGGGGCCGCGCGGGTGTCAGGGGGGGGCCTCAAGAAAATTAAAATCAGAAAACCAAAAAAAAAAAAAAAACCAAAAACAGCCCCCCCCCCCCCCCAAAAAAAAAAAAAACCGCCACGGTTTAAAATTTTTTATTAACATCAGTCCCTAAAGTCCTAAAATCACAAAGCGAAAGAGGGGAGGGGGTGAGCGGCGGCGGTGGGGCTCGGCGGCGGCTGCCAGGTCTTCCAGGCTCCGCAGTGGCCACCATCCGCGCGGCTTGGCGGAGGCTGCCAGGTCTACCCGGCTGCGGGGCGGCCGGCGGCTGCCAGGTCTACCCGGCTCCGCCGGGGCCACCAGGTCTACCCGCTTCCGGGGCTCGGCGGCGGCTTGGCGGAGGCTGCCAGGTCTACCCGGCTCCGGGGCGGCCGGCGGCTGCCAGGTCTACCCGCCTCCGGGGCTCGGCGGCAGCTGCCAGGTCTACCCGCTTCCGGGGCTCGGCGGCGGCTGCCAGGTCTACCCGCTTCCGGGGCGGCCGGCGGCTGCCAGGTCTACCCGGCTCCGCCGGGGCCACCAGGTCTACCCGCTTCCGGGGCTCGGCGGCGGCTGCCAGGTCTACCCGCTTCCGGGGCGGCCGGCGTCTGCCAGGTCTACCCGGCTCCGCCGGGACCACCAGGTCTACCCGCTTCCGGGGCTCGGCGGCGGCTGCCAGGTCTACCCGCTTCCGGGGCGGCCGGCGGCTGCCAGGTCTACCCGGCTCCGCCGGGGCCACCAGGCCTACCCGCTTCCGGGGCTCGGCGGCGGCTGCCAGGTCTACCCGGCTCCGCCGGGGCCACCAGGTCTACCCGCTTCCGGGGCTCGGCGGCGGCTGCCAGGTCTACCCGCTTCCGGGGCTCGGCGGCGGCTGCCAGGTCTACCCGGCTCCGCCGGGGCCACCAGGTCTACCCGCTTCCGGGGCTCGGCGGCGGCTACCCGGTCTACCCGCTTCCGGGGCTCGGCGGCGGCTGCCAGGCCCCTAGCCCCGAAGCCCCGGCCCCTAGCCTCCAAGCCCCGGCCCCTAGCCCCGAAGCCCCGGCCCCTAGCCCCGAAGCCCCGGCCCCTAGCCTCCAAGCCCCGGCCCCTAGCCCCGAAGTCCCGGCCCTTAGCCCCGAAGTCCCGGCCCGTAGCCTCCAAGCCCCGGCCCCTAGCCCCGAAGCCCCGGCCCCTAGCCACGAAGCCCCGGCCCCTAGCCTCCAAGCCCGGCCCCTAGCCTCCAAGCCCGGCCCCTAGCCTCCAAGCCCCGGCCCCTAGCCCCGAAGCCCCGGCCCCTAGCCTCCAAGCCCCGGCCCCTAGCCTACAAGCCCGGCCCCTAGCCTCCAAGCCCCGGCCCCTAGCCCCGAAGACCCGGCCCCTAGCCCCGAAGACCCGGCCCCTAGCCCCGAAGCCCAGGCCCCTAGCCCCGAAGCCCCGGCCCCTAGTCTCCAAGGCCCGGCCCCTAGCCTACAAGCCCCGGACCCTAGCCTCCAAGCCCGGCCCCTAGCCTCCAAGCCCCGGCCCCTAGCCCCGAAGACCCGGCCCCTAGCCCCGAAGACCCGGCCCCTAGCCCCGAAGCCCAGGCCCCTAGCCCCGAAGCCCAGGCCCCTAGCCCCGAAGCCCCGGCCCCTAGCCTCCAAGCCCCGGCCCCTAGGCCCCAAGCCCCGGCCCCTAGCCCTTAAGCCCCCGGCCCCTAGCCCCCAAGCCCCGGCCCCTAGCCCTTAAGCCCCGGCCCCTAGCCTTGAAGCCCCCGCCCCTAGCCCAGAAGCCCCCGCCCCTAGCCTCCAAGCCCGGCCCCTAGCCTCCAAGCCCGGCCCCTAGCCTCCAAGCCCCGGCCCCTAGCCCCCAAGCCCGGCTCCTAGCCCCCAAGCCCCGGCCCCTAGCCCCGAAGCCCCGGCCCCTAGCCTCCAAGCCCCGGCCCCTAGCCTCCAAGCCCGGGCCCCTAGCCTCGAAGCCCCGGCCCCTAGCCCCGAAGCCCCGGCCCCTAGCCCCGAAGCCCCGGCCCCTAGCCTCCAAGCCCCGGCCCCTAGCCCCGAAGCCCCGGCCCCTAGATCCGAAGCCCCCGGCCCCTAGCCTCCAAGCCCCGGCCCCTAGCCCCGAAGCCCCGGCCCCTAGCCCCGAAGCCCCGGCCCCTAGCCTCCAAGCCCGGCCCCTAGCCTCCAAGCCCGGCCCCTAGCCTCCAAGCCCCGGCCCCTAGCCCCGAAGCCCCGGCCCCTAGCCCGAAGCCCCCGCCCCTAGCCCAGAAGCCCCCGCCCCTAGCCTCCAAGCCCCCGCCCCTAGCCTCCAAGCCCCGGCCCCTAGCCCCGAAGCCCCGGCCCCTAGCCTCCAAGCCCCTACCCCTAGCCCCAAAGTTCCGGCCCCTAGCCCCGAAGCTCCGGCCCCTAGCCTCCAAGCCCGGCCCCTAGCCTCGAAGCCCCGGCCCCTAGCCCCGAAGCCCCGGCCCCTAGCCCCGAAGCCCCGGCCCCTAGCCTCTAAGCCCCGGCCCCTAGCCCTGAAGCCCAGGCCCCTAGCCCCGAAGCCCCGGCCCCTAGCCTCAAAGCCCCGGCCCCTAGCCTCCAAGCCCCGGCCCCTAGCCCCGAAGTCCCGGCCCTTAGCCCCGAAGCCCCGGCCCGTAGCCTCCAAGCCCCGGCCCCTAGCCCCGAAGCCCCGGCCCCTAACCCCGAACCCCAGGCCCCTAGCGCCGAAGCCCCGGCCCCTAGCCTCCAAGCCCCGGCCCCTAGCCCCGAAGCCCCGGCCCCTAGCCTCCAAGCCCCGGCCCCTAGCCCCGAAGCCCCGGCCCCTAGCCCCCAAGCCCCGGCCCCTAGCCTCCAAGCCCCGGCCCCTAGCCCCGAAGCCCCGGCCCCTAGCCCCCAAGCCCCGGCTCCTAGCCCCCAAGCCCCGGCCCCTAGCCCCGAAGCCCCGGCCCCTAGCCTCCAAGCCCCGGCCCCTAGCCTCCAAGCCCGGGCCCCTAGCCTCGAAGCCCCGGCCCCTAGCCCCGAAGCCCCGGCCCCTAGCCCCGAAGCCCCGGCCCCTAGCCTCCAAGCCCCGGCCCCTAGCCCCGAAGCCCCGGCCCCTAGATCCGAAGCCCCGGCCCCTAGCCTCCAAGCCCCGGCCCCTAGCCCCGAAGCCCCGGCCCCTAGCCCCGAAGCCCCGGCCCCTAGCCCGAAGCCCCGGCCCCTAGCCCCGAAGCCCCCGCCCCTAGCCCAGAAGCCCCCGCCCCTAGCCTCCAAGCCCCGGCCCCTAGCCTCCAAGCCCGGCCCCTACCCTCCAAGCCCCGGCCCCTAGCCCCGAAGCCCCGGCCCCTAGCTTCCAAGCCCCGGCCCCTAGCCCCGAAGCCCTGGCCCCTTGCCCCGAAGCCCCGGCCCCTAGCCTCCAAGCCCCGGCCCCTAGCCCCGAACCCCAGGCCCCTAGCGCCGAAGCCCCGGCCCCTAGCCTCCAAGCCCCGGCCCGTAGCCTCCAAGCCCGGCCCCTAGCCTCCAAGCCCAGCCCCTAGCCCCGAAGCCCCGGCCCTAGCCTCCAAGCCCCGGCCCCTAGCCTACAAACCCGGCCCCTAGCCTCCAAGCCCCGGCCCCTAGCCCCGAAGACCCGGCCCCTAGCCCCGAATCTCCAGCCCCTAGCCCGAAGCCCAGGCCCCTAGCCCCGAACCCCGGCCCCTAGCCCCGAAGCTCCGGCCCCTAGCCCCAAGCCCCGGCCCGTAGCCTCCAAGCCCGGCCCCTAGCCTCCAAGCCCCAGCCCCTAGCCCCGAAGCCCCGGCCCCTAGCCTCCAAGCCCCGGCCCCTAGCCTACAAACCCGGCCCCTAGCCTCCAAGCCCCGGCCCGTAGCCTCCAAGCCCGGCCCCTAGCCTCCAAGCCCGGCCCCTAGCCTCCAAGCCCCAGCCCCTAGCCCCGAAGCCCCGGCCCCTAGCCTCCAAGCCCCGGCCCCTAGCCTACAAACCCGGCCCCTAGCCTCCAAGCCCCGGCCCCTAGCCCCGAAGACCCGGCCCCTAGCCCCGAATCCCCAGCCCCTAGCCCCGAAGCCCAGGCCCCTAGCCCCGAACCCCGGCACCTAGCCCCGAAGCTCCGGCCCCTAGCCCCAAAGCCCCGGCCCCTAGCCCCGAAGCCCCGGCCCCTAGCCTCCAAGCCCCGGTCCCTAGCCCCAAAGCCCCGGCCCCTAGCCCTTAAGCCCCGGCCCCTAGCCCCCAAGCCCCGGCCCCTAGCCCTTAAGCCCCGGCCCCTAGCCTCGAAGCCCCCGCCCCTAGCCCAGAAGCCCCCGCCCCTAGCCTCCAAGCCCCGGCCCCTAGCCTCCAAGCCCGGCCTCTAGCCTCCAAGCCCCGGCCCCTAGCCCCGAAGCCCCGGCCCCTAGCCTCCAAGCCCAGGCCCCTAGCCCCGAAGCCCTGGCCCCTTGCCCCGAAGCTCTGGACCCTAGCCCCGAAGCCCCGGCCCCTAGCCCCGAACCCCAGGCCCCTAGCGCCGAAGCCCTGGCCCCTAGCCTCCAAGCCCCGGCCCCTAGCCTCCAAGCCCGGCCCGTAGCCCCAAGCCCCGGCCCCTAGCCTCCAAGCCCCGGCCCCTAGCCTCCAAGCCCAGGCCCCTAGCCCCGAAGCCCTGGCCCCTTGCCCCGAAGCTCTGGACCCTAGCCCCGAAGCCCCGGCCCCTAGCCCCGAACCCCAGGCCCCTAGCGCCGAAGCCCCGGCCCCTAGCCTCCAAGCCCCGGCCCCTAGCCTCCAAGCCCCGGCCCCTAGCCCCGAAGCCCCGGCCCCTAGCCTCCAAGCCCAGGCCCCTAGCCTCCAAGCCCCGGCCCCTAGCCCGAAGCCCCGGCCCCTAGCCCCGAAGCTCCGGCCCCTAGCCTCCAAGCCCCGGCCCCTAGCCCCGAAGCCCCGGCCCCTAGCCTCCAAGCCCGGCCCCTAGCCTCCAAGCCCCGGCCCCTAGCCCCGAAGCCCCGGCCCCTAGCCTCCAAGCCCCGGCCCCTAGCCCCGAAGACCCGGCCCCTAGCCCGAAGCCCCAGCCCCTAGCCCCGAAGCCCAGGCCCCTAGCCCCGAAGCCCCGGCCCCTAGCCTCCAAGCCCCGGCCCCTAGCCTCCAAGCCCCGGCCCCTAGCCTCTAAGCCCCGGCCCCTAGCCCCGAAGCCCCGGCCCCTAGATCCGAAGCCCCGGCCCCTAGCCTCCAAGCCCCGGCCCCTAGCCCCGAAGTTCCGGCCCCTAGCCCCGAAGCTCCGGCCCCTAGCCTCCAAGCCCGGCCCCTAGCCGCGAAGCTCCGGCCCCTAGCCCCGAAGCCCCGGCCCCTAGCCCCGAAGCCCCGGCCCCTAGCCCCGAAGCCCAGGCCCCTAGCCCCGAAGCCCCGGCCCCTAGCCTCGAAGCCCCGGCCCCTAGCCTCCAAGCCCCGGCCCCTAGCCTCCAAGCCCCGGCCCCTAGCCCCGAAGCCCAGGCCCCTAGCCTCCAAGCCCCGGCCCCTAGCCCCGAAGTCCCGGCCCTTAGCCCCGAAGCCCCGGCCCGTAGCCTCCAAGCCCCGCCCCTAGCCCCGAAGCCCCGGCCCCTAGCCCCGAAGCCCCGGCCCCTAGCCTCCAAGCCCGGCCCCTAGCCTCCAAGCCCCGGCCCCTAGCCCCGAAGCCCCGGCCCCTAGCCTCCAAGCCCCGGCCCCTAGCCTACAAGCCCGGCCCCTAGCCTCCAAGCCCCGGCCCCTAGCCCCGAAGCCCCGGCCCCTAGCCCCGAAGCCCCGGCCCCTAGCCTACAAGCCCCGGCCCCTAGCCCCCAAGCCCCGGCCCCTAGCCCCGAAGCCCCCGCCCCTAGCCCAGAAGCCCCCGCCCCTAGCCCCGAAGCCCCGGCCCCTAGCCTCCAAGCCCCGGCCCATAGCCTCCAAGCCGGCCCCTAGCCTCCAAGCCCCGGCCCCTAGCCCCGAAGCCCTGGCCCCTTGCCCCGAAGCCCCGGCCCCTAGCCCCGAAGCCCTGGCCCCTTGCCCCGAAGCCCCGGCCCCTAGCCCCGAAGCCCCGGCCCCTAGCCCCGAAGCCCCGGCCCCTAGCCCCGAAGCCCAGGCCCCTAGCCCCGAAGCCCCGGCCCCTAGCCTCGAAGCCCCGGCCCCTAGCCTCCAAGCCCCGGCCCCTAGCCTCCAAGCCCGGCCCCTAGCCCCGAAGCCCAGGCCCCTAGCCTCCAAGCCCCGGCCCCTAGCCCCGAAGTCCCGGCCTTAGCCCCGAAGTCCCGGCCCTTAGCCCCGAAGCCCCGGCCCGTAGCCTCCAAGCCCCGGCCCCTAGCCCCGAAGCCCCGGCCCCTAGCCCCGAAGCCCCGGCCCCTAGCCTCCAAGCCCGGCCCCTAGCCTCCAAGCCCCGGCCCCTAGCCCCGAAGCCCCGGCCCCTAGCCTCCAAGCCCCGGCCCCTAGCCTACAAGCCCGGCCCCTAGCCTCCAAGCCCCGGCCCCTAGCCCCGAAGCCCCGGCCCTAGCCCCGAAGCTCCGGCCCCTAGCCTCCAAGCCCCGGCCCCTAGCCCCCAAGCCCCGGCCCCTAGCCCCGAAGCCCCCGCCCCTAGCCCAGAAGCCCCCGCCCCTAGCCCCGAAGCCCCGGCCCCTAGCCTCCAAGCCCCGGCCCATAGCCTCCAAGCCCGGCCCCTAGCCTCCAAGCCCCGGCCCCTAGCCCCGAAGCCCTGGCCCCTTGCCCCGAAGCCCCGGCCCCTAGCCCCGAAGCCCTGGCCCCTTGCCCCGAAGCCCCGGCCCCTAGCCCCGAAGCCCCGGCCCCTAGCCTCCAAGCCCCGGCCCCTAGCCTCCAAGCCCCGGCCCCTAGCCCCGAAGCCCCGGCCCCTATCCCCCAAGCCCGGCCCCTAGCCTCCAAGCCCGGCCCCTAGCCTCCAAGCCCCGGCCCCTAGCCCCGAAGCCCTGGCCCCTTGCCCCGAAGCCCCGGCCCCTAGCCCCGAAGCCCTGGCCCCTTGCCCCGAAGCCCCGGCCCCTAGCCCCCAAGCCCCGGCCCCTAAACCCCAAGCCCCGGCCCCTAGCCCCGAAGCCCCGGCCCCTAGCCCCGAAGCCCAGGCCCCTAGCCCCGAAGCCCCGGCCCCTAGCCTCCAAGCCCCGGCCCCTAGCCCCGAAGCCCGGCCCCTAGCCCCCAAGCCCGGCCCCTAGCCCCCAAGCCCCGGCCCCTAGCCTCCAACCACGTTTATTTCCTTCTCCCCCCCCCCCCCCCCCCCCTTTTTATTTTATTTCTTTTCCTTTTCTTTGCCGCCGCCTGCGCCCCTGGCCCCCGCCCCCCACCCCCCCACCCACCCCCCCCAACCCCCAGGCCTCCGCACCCCCGGCCGGGCGGCGACCCCGCTCCCCGAATCTCCCGGCAGGGCTGCTCCTGGCTCGGCCGAGGTCGGCTCCAAGGCCGGCTCGCCCCCGTCGTCCGGCTCGGTGGCGACGGGCTGGCGGGAGGGCCGGGCCGCGCGGGGCCCCCCCGCTTATCCCCCGCCCGTCGCTCGTGACCGGTACCCGGCGGGTCGGGGCCGCCGCCGCCGCCGCCGTCTCGTCCGT
The DNA here is from genome assembly GCF_036417535.1 of Chlamydotis macqueenii. Taxonomy (NCBI): domain Eukaryota; kingdom Metazoa; phylum Chordata; class Aves; order Otidiformes; family Otididae; genus Chlamydotis; species Chlamydotis macqueenii. The sequence goes on from NW_028239000.1 coordinate 27,718, forward strand.
CCGTCGGTCCCGTCCGTCCGCCCGTGTCCCGTTCCACGGCCCCGCCAGGCGGCTCGCCGCCGGGCTGCCTCCGCGGAGGGTCCGGCCTCCCGAGCCGCTCTCGGCCGGCGGTGGGAAGCCCCTTGCGCGTCTCCTGGAGGCCTGGAAGGAAGGGAGAAGAGTGCGGGCCGTTAGCCGGGCGGACCTGCCGCACCGCCACGTCGCTCCCCGCGGCCCGTCAATCCCGAGAAGGCCGCTCGGCGGTCCGGCGGGCCTCCGAGCGGGGTCGCTCGGCCGCCGGACAGAGGGTCCCGCCCCGGCCCGGTCGGCCGGTACTCTCCGCTCCGGGGCGCCCCGCTGGCGACGGAGCGGGCGACGGCCCTCGGTTACGAGCGCGGCCCGCCTCGCCGGAGGCCCCGAGCCGGGGCCCTGCCCGCATGGCCGCCCGAGCCGGGCCCCGGGCACCCGGCTCTCTTCGACGGGTCGAGGCGCCCGGACGCCGCCCGCCCGGGGACGGCTTCGACCGGGAGCCGAGGCGAGCTGAGCCCCACGGGGGGTGGGGGCCGGGCCGCGGCGGGGCCCACGACGCAGGCTGGAAACAGAGAAATCGGCGTTAGCGAGTCTTCTTCGTTTCTTTTCCGCACACGCGCGCCAACACCACCCCACCCCCCCCCACCCGGGGCAGGCCCCGCACCCACCGACGCAACGCGCCCTTGCCCCCACCCCCCCCGAGCCGGACCCCCCCCTTGGCCCGACCCCCCTCGCCTGTGCCGCCGCACGCACAAGCGTCCGCGCGAGCGCCCACGCGCTCGGCCCCACAACTGGCCCCGCGCCCGAACCCCTGGCCCGGCGTGCCCTCGTGTGCCCACGCAGGCATTCAGGCACACGCAAAGGGGCCCCGCTGCAGCGCCCCCCCCCCCCCCCACCCCCAAGTCCCCCGGCCAAACCTCCTGACGTTGCCCGCATGCACACGCACACGCACCACACACACAAA
>NW_028239001.1:0-28876 GCF_036417535.1 Chlamydotis macqueenii
TGAAAGCCCTTCCTGCTCGTCACGTACGCTTTCTAGCAGCTCTACGGACACACACGCGTCAGCCTCTTCACTGTCCTACACAGCTAGCACGCTGGCAGTTACCGTCAACTTGGAAGCAGCCGCGCAGAAGGCAGTCGCCCTGCAACCGGCGAACAGCGCACATTCGCGGCTACACGCGAGCTGGCGCACTCGGAGCTTTCGCGGCTCTTCTCTCGCTCTTTCCCGCAGAGCTCCGGCGATGCACAACTCGAACCGCGAAAGCCGCAATGAGCTTTGTGCAAGCTGCGCAGAAGAAACAAGGCACTAAACCGGCAAATGTCCAGCTAATCTCCAACGTGAAAAGGCTCAGCAAGGAAAGCTCTTGCTAACAGCCCAGAAGCATTGCGACGCTTCTCTGGATGATTTGCCCACCAACACTTCACATCAGCTCAAGCCGGCTGCCCGGAGGAAAAGAGGCTAGGAAAGATCGTAGCAGGCACGGTTGTTGCTGCACGAGAAGTGCCTGCTCCGGAGGCTTCTTGCGAGAGCGCTAAAGCACGCGAACATCGCGTTTCTGTGCTTTCCTGAACAGCTTGCGCTGGGACAGTTACAGCCGTGTTTTGCAAGCTGTCCGGGGTTCTGAGGCACTAAAAGTGCGGATGTGTGGCGACTGTGCAAGACGAGAACCGGCTGCTCTGAAAGCCCTTCCTGCTCGTCACGTACGCTTTCTAGCAGCTCTACGGACACACACGCGTCAGCCTCTTCACTGTCCTACACAGCTAGCACGCTGGCAGTTACCGTCAACTTGGAAGCAGCCGCGCAGAAGGCAGTCGCCCTGCAACCGGCGAACAGCGCACATTCGCGGCTACACGCGAGCTGGCCGCACTCGGAGCTTTCGCGGCTCTTCTCTCGCTCTTTCCCGCAGAGCTCCGGCGATGCACAACTCGAACCGCGAAAGCCGCAATGAGCTCTGTGCAAGCTGCGCAGAAGAAACAAGGCACTAACCGGCAAATGTCCAGCTAATCTCCAACGTGAAAAGGGTCAGCAAGAAAGCTCTTGCTAACAGCCCAGAAGCATTGCGACGCTTCTCTGGATGATTTGCCCACCAACACTTCACATCAGCTCAAGCCGGCTGCCCGGAGGAAAAGAGGCTAGGAAAGATCGTAGCAGGCACGGTTGTTGCTGCACGAGAAGTGCCTGCTCCGGAGGCTTCTTGCGAGCAGCGCTAAAAGCACGCGAACATCGCGTTTCTGTGCTTCCTGAACAGCTTGCGCTGGGACAGTTACAGCCGTGTTTTGCAAGCTGTCCGGGGTTCTGAGGCACTAAAAGTGCGGATGTGTGGCGACTGTGCAAGACGAGAACCGGCTGCTCTGAAAGCCCTTCCTGCTCGTCACGTACGCTTTCTAGCAGCTCTACGGACACACACGCGTCAGCCTCTTCACTGTCCTACACAGCTAGCACGCTGGCAGTTACCGTCAACTTGGAAGCAGCCGCGCAGAAGGCAGTCGCCCTGCAACCGGCGAACAGCGCACATTCGCGGCTACACGCGAGCTGGCCGCACTCGGAGCTTTCGCGGCTCTTCTCTCGCTCTTTCCCGCAGAGCTCCGGCGATGCACAACTCGAACCGCGAAAGCCGCAATGAGCTTTGTGCAAGCTGCGCAGAAGAAACAAGGCACTAAACCGGCAAATGTCCAGCTAATCTCCAACGTGAAAAGGCTCAGCAAGGAAAGCTCTTGCTAACAGCCCAGAAGCATTGCGACGCTTCTCTGGATGATTTGCCCACCAACACTTCACATCAGCTCAAGCCGGCTGCCCGGAGGAAAAGAGGCTAGAAAGATCGTAGCAGGCACGGTTGTTGCTGCACGAGAAGTGCCTGCTCCGGAGGCTTCTTGCGAGCAGCGCTAAAAGCACGCGAACATCGCGTTTCTGTGCTTTCCTGAACAGCTTGCGCTGGGACAGTTTACAGCCGTGTTTTGCAAGCTGTCCGGGTTCTGAGGCACTAAAAGTGCGGGATGTGTGGCGACTGTGCAAGACGAGAACCGGCTGCTCTGAAAGCCCTTCCTGCTCGTCACGTACGCTTTCTAGCAGCTCTACGGACACACACGCGTCAGCCTCTTCACTGTCCTACACAGCTAGCACGCTGGCAGTTACCGTCAACTGGAAGCAGCCGCGCAGAAGGCAGTCGCCCTGCAACCGGCGAACAGCGCACATTCGCGGCTACACGCGAGCTGGCCGCACTCGGAGCTTTCGCGGCTCTTCTCTCGCTCTTTCCCGCAGAGCTCCGGCGATGCACAACTCGAACCGCGAAAGCCGCAATGAGCTTTGTGCAAGCTGCGCAGAAGAAACAAGGCACTAAACGGCAAATGTCCAGCTAATCTCCAACGTGAAAAGGGTCAGCAAGGAAAGCTCTTGCTAACAGCCCAGAAGCATTGCGACGCTTCTCTGGATGATTTGCCCACCAACACTTCACATCAGCTCAAGCCGGCTGCCCGGAGGAAAAGAGGCTAGGAAAGATCGTAGCAGGCACGGTTGTTGCTGCACGAGAAGTGCCTGCTCCGGAGGCTTCTTGCGAGCAGCGCTAAAAGCACGCGAACATCGCGTTTCTGTGCTTTCCTGAACAGCTTGCGCTGGGACAGTTACAGCCGTGTTTTGCAAGCTGTCCGGGGTTCTGAGGCACTAAAAGTGCGGATGTGTGGCGACTGTGCAAGACGAGAACCGGCTGCTCTGAAAGCCCTTCCTGCTCGTCACGTACGCTTTCTAGCAGCTCTACGGACACACACGCGTCAGCCTCTTCACTGTCCTACACAGCTAGCACGCTGGCAGTTACCGTCAACTTGGAAGCAGCCGCGCAGAAGGCAGTCGCCCTGCAACCGGCGAACAGCGCACATTCGCGGCTACACGCGAGCTGGCCGCACTCGGAGCTTTCGCGGCTCTTCTCTCGCTCTTTCCCGCAGAGCTCCGGCGATGCACAACTCGAACCGCGAAAGCCGCAATGAGCTTTGTGCAAGCTGCGCAGAAGAAACAAGGCACTAAACCGGCAAATGTCCAGCTAATCTCCAACGTGAAAAGGGTCAGCAAGGAAAGCTCTTGCTAACAGCCCAGAAGCATTGCGACGCTTCTCTGGATGATTTGCCCACCAACACTTCACATCAGCTCAAGCGGCTGCCCGAGGAAAAGAGGCTAGGAAAGATCGTAGCAGGCACGGTTGTTGCTGCACGAGAAGTGCCTGCTCCGGAGGCTTCTTGCGAGCAGCGCTAAAAAGCACGCGAACATCGCGTTTCTGTGCTTTCCTGAACAGCTTGCGCTGGGACAGTTACAGCCGTGTTTTGCAAGCTGTCCGGGGTTCTGAGGCACTAAAAGTGCGGATGTGTGGCGACTGTGCAAGACGAGAACCGGCTGCTCTGAAAGCCCTTCCTGCTCGTCACGTACGCTTTCTAGCAGCTCTACGGACACACACGCGTCAGCCTCTTCACTGTCCTACACAGCCTAGCACGCTGGCAGTTACCGTCAACTTGGAAGCAGCCGCGCAGAAGGCAGTCGCCCTGCAACCGGCGAACAGCGCACATTCGCGGCTACACGCGAGCTGCCGCACTCGGAGCTTTCGCGGCTCTTCTCTCGCTCTTTCCCGCAGAGCTCCGGCGATGCACAACTCGAACCGCGAAAGCCGCAATGAGCTTTGTGCAAGCTGCGCAGAAGAAACAAGGCACTAAACCGGCAAATGTCCAGCTAATCTCCAACGTGAAAAGGCTCAGCAAGGAAAGCTCTTGCTAACAGCCCAGAAGCATTGCGACGCTTCTCTGGATGATTTGCCCACCAACACTTCACATCAGCTCAAGCCGGCTGCCCGGAGGAAAAGAGGCTAGGAAAGATCGTAGCAGGGCACGGTTGTTGCTGCACGAGAAGTGCCTGCTCGGAGGCTTCTTGCGAGCAGCGCTAAAAGCACGCGAACATCGCGTTTCTGTGCTTTCCTGAACAGCTTGCGCTGGGACAGTTACAGCCGTGTTTTGCAAGCTGTCCGGGTTCTGAGGCACTAAAAGTGCGGATGTGTGGCGACTGTGCAAGACGAGAACCGGCTGCTCTGAAAGCCCTTCCTGCTCGTCACGTACGCTTTCTAGCAGCTCTACGGACACACACGCGTCAGCCTCTTCACTGTCCTACACAGCTAGCACGCTGGCAGTTACCGTCAACTTGGAAGCAGCCGCGCAGAAGGCAGTCGCCCTGCAACCGGCGAACAGCGCACATTCGCGGCTACACGCGAGCTGGCCGCACTCGGAGCTTTCGCGGCTCTTCTCTCGCTCTTTCCGCAGAGCTCCGGCGATGCACAACTCGAACCGCGAAAGCCGCAATGAGCTCTGTGCAAGCTGCGCAGAAGAAACAAGGCACTAAACCGGCAAATGTCCAGCTAATCTCCAACGTGAAAAGGCTCAGCAAGGAAAGCTCTTGCTAACAGCCCAGAAGCATTGCGACGCTTCTCTGGATGATTTGCCCACCAACACTTCACATCAGCTCAAGCCGGCTTGCCCGGAGGAAAAGAGGCTAGGAAAGATCGTAGCAGGCACGGTTGTTGCTGCACGAGAAGTGCCTGCTCCGGAGGCTTCTTGCGAGCAGCGCTAAAAGCACGCGAACATCGCGTTTCTGTGCTTTCCTGAACAGCTTGCGCTGGGACAGTTACAGCCGTGTTTTGCAAGCTGTCCGGGGTTCTGAGGCACTAAAAGTGCGGATGTGTGGCGACTGTGCAAGACGAGAACCGGCTGCTCTGAAAGCCCTTCCTGCTCGTCACGTACGCTTTCTAGCAGCTCTACGGACACACACGCGTCAGCCTCTTCACTGTCCTACACAGCTAGCACGCTGGCAGTTACCGTCAACTTGGAAGCAGCCGCGCAGAAGGCAGTCGCCCTGCAACCGGCGAACAGCGCACATTCGCGGCTACACGCGAGCTGGCCGCACTCGGAGCTTTCGCGGCTCTTCTCTCGCTCTTTCCCGCAGAGCTCCGGCGATGCACAACTCGAACCGCGAAGCCGCAATGAGCTTCTGTGCAAGCTGCGCAGAAGAAACAAGGCACTAAACCGGCAAATGTCCAGCTAATCTCCAACGTGAAAAGGGTCAGCAAGGAAAGCTCTTGCTAACAGCCCAGAAGCATTGCGACGCTTCTCTGGATGATTTGCCCACCAACACTTCACATCAGCTCAAGCCGGCTGCCCGGAGGAAAAGAGGCTAGGAAAGATCGTAGCAGGCACGGTTGTTGCTGCACGAGAAGTGCCTGCTCCGGAGGCTTCTTGCGAGCAGCGCTAAAAGCACGCGAACATCGCGTTTCTGTGCTTTCCTGAACAGCTTGCGCTGGGACAGTTACAGCCGTGTTTTGCAAGCTGTCCGGGGTTCTGAGGCACTAAAAGTGCGGATGTGTGGCGACTGTGCAAGACGAGAACCGGCTGCTCTGAAAGCCCTTCCTGCTCGTCACGTACGCTTTCTAGCAGCTCTACGGACACACACGCGTCAGCCTCTTCACTGTCCTACACAGCTAGCACGCTGGCAGTTACCGTCAACTTGGAAGCAGCCGCGCAGAAGGCAGTCGCCCTGCAACCGGCGAACAGCGCACATTCGCGGCTACACGCGAGCTGGCCGCACTCGGAGCTTTCGCGGCTCTTCTCTCGCTCTTTCCCGCAGAGCTCCGGCGATGCACAACTCGAACCGCGAAAGCCGCAATGAGCTTTGTGCAAGCTGCGCAGAAGAAACAAGGCACTAAACCGGCAAATGTCCAGCTAATCTCCAACGTGAAAAGGGTCAGCAAGGAAAGCTCTTGCTAACAGCCCAGAAGCATTGCGACGCTTCTCTGGATGATTTGCCCACCAACACTTCACATCAGCTCAAGCCGGCTGCCCGGAGGAAAAGAGGCTAGGAAAGATCGTAGCAGGCACGGTTGTTGCTGCACGAGAAGTGCCTGCTCCGGAGGCTTCTTGCGAGCAGCGCTAAAAGCACGCGAACATCGCGTTTCTGTGCTTTCCTGAACAGCTTGCGCTGGGGACAGTTACAGCCGTGTTTTGCAAGCTGTCCGGGGTTCTGAGGCACTAAAAGTGCGGATGTGTGGCGACTGTGCAAGACGAGAACCGGCTGCTCTGAAAGCCCTTCCTGCTCGTCACGTACGCTTTCTAGCAGCTCTACGGACACACACGCGTCAGCCTCTTCACTGTCCTACACAGCTAGCACGCTGGCAGTTACCGTCAACTTGGAAGCAGCCGCGCAGAAGGCAGTCGCCCTGCAACCGGCGAACAGCGCACATTCGCGGCTACACGCGAGCTGGCCGCACTCGGAGCTTTCGCGGCTCTTCTCTCGCTCTTTCCCGCAGAGCTCCGGCGATGCACAACTCGAACCGCGAAAGCCGCAATGAGCTTTGTGCAAGCTGCGCAGAAGAAACAAGCACTAAACCGGCAAATGTCCAGCTAATCTCCAACGTGAAAAGGGTCAGCAAGGAAAGCTCTTGCTAACAGCCCAGAAGCATTGCGACGCTTCTCTGGATGATTTGCCCACCAACACTTCACATCAGCTCAAGCCGGCTGCCCGGAGGAAAAGAGGCTAGGAAAGATCGTAGCAGGCACGGTTGTTGCTGCACGAGAAGTGCCTGCTCCGGAGGCTTCTTGCGAGCAGCGCTAAAAAGCACGCGAACATCGCGTTTCTGTGCTTTCCTGAACAGCTTGCGCTGGGACAGTTACAGCCGTGTTTTGCAAGCTGTCCGGGGTTCTGAGGCACTAAAAGTGCGGATGTGTGGCGACTGTGCAAGACGAGAACCGGCTGCTCTGAAAGCCCTTCCTGCTCGTCACGTACGCTTTCTAGCAGCTCTACGGACACACACGCGTCAGCCTCTTCACTGTCCTACACAGCTAGCACGCTGGCAGTTACCGTCAACTTGGAAGCAGCCGCGCAGAAGGCAGTCGCCCTGCAACCGGCGAACAGCGCACATTCGCGGCTACACGCGAGCTGGCCGCACTCGGAGCTTTCGCGGCTCTTCTCTCGCTCTTTCCCGCAGAGCTCCGGCGATGCACAACTCGAACCGCGAAAGCCGCAATGAGCTTTGTGCAAGCTGCGCAGAAGAAACAAGGCACTAAACCGGCAAATGTCCAGCTAATCTCCAACGTGAAAAGGGTCAGCAAGGAAAGCTCTTGCTAACAGCCCAGAAGCATTGCGACGCTTCTCTGGATGATTTGCCCACCAACACTTCACATCAGCTCAAGCCGGCTGCCAGGAGGAAAAGAGGCTAGGAAAGATCGTAGCAGGCACGGTTGTTGCTGCACGAGAAGTGCCTGCTCCGGAGGCTTCTTGCGAGCAGCGCTAAAAAGCACGCGAACATCGCGTTTCTGTGCTTTCCTGAACAGCTTGCGCTGGGACAGTTACAGCCGTGTTTTGCAAGCTGTCCGGGGTTCTGAGGCACTAAAAGTGCGGATGTGTGGCGACTGTGCAAGACGAGAACCGGCTGCTCTGAAAGCCCTTCCTGCTCGTCACGTACGCTTTCTAGCAGCTCTACGGACACACACGCGTCAGCCTCTTCACTGTCCTACACAGCTAGCACGCTGGCAGTTACCGTCAACTTGGAAGCAGCCGCGCAGAAGGCAGTCGCCCTGCAACCGGCGAACAGCGCACATTCGCGGCTACACGCGAGCTGGCCGCACTCGGAGCTTTCGCGGCTCTTCTCTCGCTCTTTCCCGCAGAGCTCCGGCGATGCACAACTCGAACCGCGAAAGCCGCAATGAGCTTTGTGCAAGCTGCGCAGAAGAAACAAGGCACTAAACCGGCAAATGTCCAGCTAATCTCCAACGTGAAAAGGCTCAGCAAGGAAAGCTCTTGCTAACAGCCCAGAAGCATTGCGACGCTTCTCTGGATGATTGCCCACCAACACTTCACATCAGCTCAAGCCGGCTGCCCGGAGGAAAAGAGGCTAGGAAAGATCGTAGCAGGCACGGTTGTTGCTGCACGAGAAGTGCCTGCTCCGGAGGCTTCTTGCGAGCAGCGCTAAAAGCACGCGACATCGCGTTTCTGTGCTTTCCTGAACAGCTTGCGCTGGGACAGTTACAGCCGTGTTTTGCAAGCTGTCCGGGGTTCTGAGGCACTAAAAGTGCGGATGTGTGGCGACTGTGCAAGACGAGAACCGGCTGCTCTGAAAGCCCTTCCTGCTCGTCACGTACGCTTTCTAGCAGCTCTACGGACACACACGCGTCAGCCTCTTCACTGTCCTACACAGCTAGCACGCTGGCAGTTACCGTCAACTTGGAAGCAGCCGCGCAGAAGGCAGTCGCCCTGCAACCGGCGAACAGCGCACATTCGCGGCTACACGCGAGCTGGCCGCACTCGGAGCTTTCGCGGCTCTTCTCTCGCTCTTTCCCGCAGAGCTCCGGCGATGCACAACTCGAACCGCGAAAGCCGCAATGAGCTTTGTGCAAGCTGCGCAGAAGAAACAAGGCACTAAACCGGCAAATGTCCAGCTAATCTCCAACGTGAAAAGGCTCAGCAAGGAAAGCTCTTGCTAACAGCCCAGAAGCATTGCGACGCTTCTCTGGATGATTTGCCCACCAACACTTCACATCAGCTCAAGCCGGCTGCCCGGAGGAAAAGAGGCTAGGAAAGATCGTAGCAGGCACGGTTGTTGCTGCACGAGAAGTGCCTGCTCCGGAGGCTTCTTGCGAGCAGCGCTAAAAGCACGCGAACATCGCGTTTCTGTGCTTTCCTGAACAGCTTGCGCTGGGACAGTTACAGCCGTGTTTTGCAAGCTGTCCGGGGTTCTGAGGCACTAAAAGTGCGGATGTGTGGCGACTGTGCAAGACGAGAACCGGCTGCTCTGAAAGCCCTTCCTGCTCGTCACGTACGCTTTCTAGCAGCTCTACGGACACACACGCGTCAGCCTCTTCACTGTCCTACACAGCTAGCACGCTGGCAGTTACCGTCAACTTGGAAGCAGCCGCGCAGAAGGCAGTCGCCCTGCAACCGGCGAACAGCGCACATTCGCGGCTACACGCGAGCTGGCCGCACTCGGAGCTTTCGCGGCTCTTCTCTCGCTCTTTCCCGCAGAGCTCCGGCGATGCACAACTCGAACCGCGAAAGCCGCAATGAGCTTTGTGCAAGCTGCGCAGAAGAAACAAGGCACTAAACCGGCAAATGTCCAGCTAATCTCCAACGTGAAAAGGCTCAGCAAGGAAAGCTCTTGCTAACAGCCCAGAAGCATTGCGACGCTTCTCTGGATGATTTGCCCACCAACACTTCACATCAGCTCAAGCCGGCTGCCCGGAGGAAAAGAGGCTAGGAAAGATCGTAGCAGGCACGTGTTGTTGCTGCACGAGAAGTGCCTGCTCCGGAGGCTTCTTGCGAGCAGCGCTAAAAAGCACGCGAACATCGCGTTTCTGGCTTTCCTGAACAGCTTGCGCTGGGACAGTTACAGCCGTGTTTTGCAAGCTGTCCGGGGTTCTGAGGCACTAAAAGTGCGGATGTGTGGCGACTGTGCAAGACGAGAACCGGCTGCTCTGAAAGCCCTTCCTGCTCGTCACGTACGCTTTCTAGCAGCTCTACGGACACACACGCGTCAGCCTCTTCACTGTCCTACACAGCTAGCACGCTGGCAGTTACCGTCAACTTGGAAGCAGCCGCGCAGAAGGCAGTCGCCCTGCAACCGGCGAACAGCGCACATTCGCGGCTACACGCGAGCTGGCCGCACTCGGAGCTTTCGCGGCTCTTCTCTCGCTCTTTCCCGCAGAGCTCCGGCGATGCACAACTCGAACCGCGAAAGCCGCAATGAGCTTCTGTGCAAGCTGCGCAGAAGAAACAAGGCACTAAACCGGCCAAATGTCCAGCTAATCTCCAACGTGAAAAGGCTCAGCAAGGAAAGCTCTTGCTAACAGCCCAGAAGCATTGCGACGCTTCTCTGGATGATTTGCCCACCAACACTTCACATCAGCTCAAGCCGGCTGCCCGGAGGAAAAGAGGCTAGGAAAGATCGTAGCAGGCACGGTTGTTGCTGCACGAGAAGTGCCTGCTCCGGAGGCTTCTTGCGAGCAGCGCTAAAAGCACGCGAACATCGCGTTTCTGTGCTTTCCTGAACAGCTTGCGCTGGGACAGTTACAGCCGTGTTTTGCAAGCTGTCCGGGGTTCTGAGGCACTAAAAGTGCGGATGTGTGGCGACTGTGCAAGACGAGAACCGGCTGCTCTGAAAGCCCTTCCTGCTCGTCACGTACGCTTTCTAGCAGCTCTACGGACACACACGCGTCAGCCTCTTCACTGTCCTACACAGCTAGCACGCTGGCAGTTACCGTCAACTTGGAAGCAGCCGCGCAGAAGGCAGTCGCCCTGCAACCGGCGAACAGCGCACATTCGCGGCTACACGCGAGCTGGCCGCACTCGGAGCTTTCGCGGCTCTTCTCTCGCTCTTTCCCGCAGAGCTCCGGCGATGCACAACTCGAACCGCGAAAGCCGCAATGAGCTTTGTGCAAGCTGCGCAGAAGAAACAAGGCACTAAACCGGCAAATGTCCAGCTAATCTCCAACGTGAAAAGGGTCAGCAAGGAAAGCTCTTGCTAACAGCCAGAAGCATTGCGACGCTTCTCTGGATGATTTGCCCACCAACACTTCACATCAGCTCAAGCCGGCTGCCCGGAGGAAAAGAGGCTAGGAAAGATCGTAGCAGGCACGGTTGTTGCTGCACGAGAAGTGCCTGCTCCGGAGGCTTCCTTGCGAGCAGCGCTAAAAGCACGCGAACATCGCGTTTCTGTGCTTTCCTGAACAGCTTGCGCTGGGACAGTTACAGCCGTGTTTTGCAAGCTGTCCGGGGTTCTGAGGCACTAAAAGTGCGGATGTGTGGCGACTGTGCAAGACGAGAACCGGCTGCTCTGAAAGCCCTTCCTGCTCGTCACGTACGCTTTCTAGCAGCTCTACGGACACACACGCGTCAGCCTCTTCACTGTCCTACACAGCTAGCACGCTGGCAGTTACCGTCAACTTGGAAGCAGCCGCGCAGAAGGCAGTCGCCCTGCAACCGGCGAACAGCGCACATTCGCGGCTACACGCGAGCTGGCCGCACTCGGAGCTTTCGCGGCTCTTCTCTCGCTCTTTCCCGCAGAGCTCCGGCGATGCACAACTCGAACCGCGAAAGCCGCAATGAGCTTTGTGCAAGCTGCGCAGAAGAAACAAGGCACTAAACCGGCAAATGTCCAGCTAATCTCCAACGTGAAAAGGGTCAGCAAGGAAAGCTCTTGCTAACAGCCAGAAGCATTGCGACGCTTCTCTGGATGATTTGCCCACCAACACTTCACATCAGCTCAAGCGGCTGCCCGGAGGAAAAGAGGCTAGGAAAGATCGTAGCAGGCACGGTTGTTGCTGCACGAGAAGTGCCTGCTCCGGAGGCTTCTTGCGAGCAGCGCTTAAAAGCACGCGAACATCGCGTTTCTGTGCTTTCCTGAACAGCTTGCGCTGGGACAGTTACAGCCGTGTTTTGCAAGCTGTCCGGGGTTCTGAGGCACTAAAAGTGCGGATGTGTGGCGACTGTGCAAGACGAGAACCGGCTGCTCTGAAAGCCCTTCCTGCTCGTCACGTACGCTTTCTAGCAGCTCTACGGACACACACGCGTCAGCCTCTTCACTGTCCTACACAGCTAGCACGCTGGCAGTTACCGTCAACTTGGAAGCAGCCGCGCAGAAGGCAGTCGCCCTGCAACCGGCGAACAGCGCACATTCGCGGCTACACGCGAGCTGGCCGCACTCGGAGCTTTCGCGGCTCTTCTCTCGCTCTTTCCCGCAGAGCTCCGGCGATGCACAACTCGAACCGCGAAAGCCGCAATGAGCTTTGTGCAAGCTGCGCAGAAGAAACAAGGCACTAAACCGGCAAATGTCCAGCTAATCTCCAACGTGAAAAGGGTCAGCAAGGAAAGCTCTTGCTAACAGCCCAGAAGCATTGCGACGCTTCTCTGGATGATTTGCCCACCAACACTTCACATCAGCTCAAGCCGGCTGCCCGGAGGAAAAGAGGCTAGGAAAGATCGTAGCAGGCACGGTTGTTGCTGCACGAGAAGTGCCTGCTCCGGAGGCTTCTTGCGAGCAGCGCTAAAAAGCACGCGAACATCGCGTTTCTGTGCTTTCCTGAACAGCTTGCGCTGGGACAGTTACAGCCGTGTTTTGCAAGCTGTCCGGGGTTCTGAGGCACTAAAAGTGCGGATGTGTGGCGACTGTGCAAGACGAGAACCGGCTGCTCTGAAAGCCCTTCCTGCTCGTCACGTACGCTTTCTAGCAGCTCTACGGACACACACGCGTCAGCCTCTTCACTGTCCTACACAGCTAGCACGCTGGCAGTTACCGTCAACTTGGAAGCAGCCGCGCAGAAGGCAGTCGCCCTGCAACCGGCGAACAGCGCACATTCGCGGCTACACGCGAGCTGGCCGCACTCGGAGCTTTCGCGGCTCTTCTCTCGCTCTTTCCCGCAGAGCTCCGCGATGCACAACTCGAACCGCGAAAGCCGCAATGAGCTTTGTGCAAGCTGCGCAGAAGAAACAAGGCACTAACCGGCAAATGTCCAGCTAATCTCCAACGTGAAAAGGGTCAGCAAGGAAAGCTCTTGCTAACAGCCCAGAAGCATTGCGACGCTTCTCTGGATGATTTGCCCACCAACACTTCACATCAGCTCAAGCCGGCTGCCCGGAGGAAAAGAGGCTAGGAAAGATCGTAGCAGGCACGGTTGTTGCTGCACGAGAAGTGCCTGCTCCGGAGGCTTCTTGCGAGCAGCGCTAAAAAGCACGCGAACATCGCGTTTCTGTGCTTTCCTGAACAGCTTGCGCTGGGACAGTTACAGCCGTGTTTTGCAAGCTGTCCGGGGTTCTGAGGCACTAAAAGTGCGGATGTGTGGCGACTGTGCAAGACGAGAACCGGCTGCTCTGAAAGCCCTTCCTGCTCGTCACGTACGCTTTCTAGCAGCTCTACGGACACACACGCGTCAGCCTCTTCACTGTCCTACACAGCTAGCACGCTGGCAGTTACCGTCAACTTGGAAGCAGCCGCGCAGAAGGCAGTCGCCCTGCAACCGTGCGAACAGCGCACATTCGCGGCTACACGCGAGCTGGCCGCACTCGGAGCTTTCGCGGCTCTTCTCTCGCTCTTTCCCGCAGAGCTCCGGCGATGCACAACTCGAACCGCGAAAGCCGCAATGAGCTTTGTGCAAGCTGCGCAGAAGAAACAAGGCACTAAACCGGCAAATGTCCAGCTAATCTCCAACGTGAAAAGGGCTCAGCAAGGAAAGCTCTTGCTAACAGCCCAGAAGCATTGCGACGCTTCTCTGGATGATTTGCCCACCAACACTTCACATCAGCTCAAGCCGGCTGCCCGGAGGAAAAGAGGCTAGGAAAGATCGTAGCAGGCACGGTTGTTGCTGCACGAGAAGTGCCTGCTCCGGAGGCTTCTTGCGAGCAGCGCTAAAAAGCACGCGAACATCGCGTTTCTGTGCTTTCCTGAACAGCTTGCGCTGGGACAGTTTACAGCCGTGTTTTGCAAGCTGTCCGGGGTTCTGAGGCACTAAAAGTGCGGATGTGTGGCGACTGTGCAAGACGAGAACCGGCTGCTCTGAAAGCCCTTCCTGCTCGTCACGTACGCTTTCTAGCAGCTCTACGGACACACACGCGTCAGCCTCTTCACTGTCCTACACAGCTAGCACGCTGGCAGTTACCGTCAACTTGGAAGCAGCCGCGCAGAAGGCAGTCGCCCTGCAACCGGCGAACAGCGCACATTCGCGGCTACACGCGAGCTGGCCGCACTCGGAGCTTTCGCGGCTCTTCTCTCGCTCTTTCCCCGCAGAGCTCCGGCGATGCACAACTCGAACCGCGAAAGCCGCAATGAGCTTTGTGCAAGCTGCGCAGAAGAAACAAGGCACTAAACCGGCAAATGTCCAGCTAATCTCCAACGTGAAAAGGCTCAGCAGGAAAGCTCTTGCTAACAGCCCAGAAGCATTGCGACGCTTCTCTGGATGATTTGCCCACCAACACTTCACATCAGCTCAAGCCGGCTGCCCGGAGGAAAAGAGGCTAGGAAAGATCGTAGCAGGCACGGTTGTTGCTGCACGAGAAGTGCCTGCTCCGGAGGCTTCTTGCGAGCAGCGCTAAAAGCACGCGAACATCGCGTTTCTGTGCTTTCTGAACAGCTTGCGCTGGGACAGTTACAGCCGTGTTTTGCAAGCTGTCCGGGGTTCTGAGGCACTAAAAGTGCGGATGTGTGGCGACTGTGCAAGACGAGAACCGGCTGCTCTGAAAGCCCTTCCTGCTCGTCACGTACGCTTTCTAGCAGCTCTACGGACACACACGCGTCAGCCTCTTCACTGTCCTACACAGCTAGCACGCTGGCAGTTACCGTCAACTTGGAAGCAGCCGCGCAGAAGGCAGTCGCCCTGCAACGGCGAACAGCGCACATTCGCGGCTACACGCGAGCTGGCCGCACTCGGAGCTTTCGCGGCTCTTCTCTCGCTCTTTCCCGCAGAGCTCCCGGCGATGCACAACTCGAACCGCGAAAAGCCGCAATGAGCTTTGTGCAACCTGCGCAGAAGAAACAAGGCACTAAACCGGCAAATGTCCAGCTAATCTCCAACGTGAAAAGGGTCAGCAGGAAAGCTCTTGCTAACAGCCCAGAAGCATTGCGACGCTTCTCTGGATGATTTGCCCACCAACACTTCACATCAGCTCAAGCCGGCTGCCCGGAGGAAAAGAGGCTAGGAAAAGATCGTAGCAGGCACGGTTGTTGCTGCACGAGAAGTGCCTGCTCCGGAGGCTTCTTGCGAGCAGCGCTAAAAGCACGCGAACATCGCGTTTCTGTGCTTTCCTGAACAGCTTGCGCTGGGACAGTTACAGCCGTGTTTTGCAAGCTGTCCGGGGTTCTGAGGCACTAAAAGTGCGGATGTGTGGCGACTGTGCAAGACGAGAACCGGCTGCTCTGAAAGCCCTTCCTGCTCGTCACGTACGCTTTCTAGCAGCTCTACGGACACACACGCGTCAGCCTCTTCACTGTCCTACACAGCTAGCACGCTGGCAGTTACCGTCAACTTGGAAGCAGCCGCGCAGAAGGCAGTCGCCCTGCAACCGGCGAACAGCGCACATTCGCGGCTACACGCGAGCTGGCCGCACTCGGAGCTTTCGCGGCTCTTCTCTCGCTCTTTCCCGCAGAGCTCCGGCGATGCACAACTCGAACCGCGAAAGCCGCAATGAGCTTTGTGCAACCTGCGCAGAAGAAACAAGGCACTAAACCGGCAAATGTCCAGCTAATCTCCAACGTGAAAAGGGTCAGCAAGGAAAGCTCTTGCTAACAGCCCAGAAGCATTGCGACGCTTCTCTGGATGATTTGC
The DNA here is from genome assembly GCF_036417535.1 of Chlamydotis macqueenii. Classification (NCBI taxonomy): domain Eukaryota; kingdom Metazoa; phylum Chordata; class Aves; order Otidiformes; family Otididae; genus Chlamydotis; species Chlamydotis macqueenii. Next base: position 15,321 of record NW_028239001.1, read on the forward strand.
CCACCAACACTTCACATCAGCTCAAGCCGGCTGCCCGGAGGAAAAGAGGCTAGGAAAGATCGTAGCAGGCACGGTTGTTGCTGCACGAGAAGTGCCTGCTCCGGAGGCTTCTTGCGAGCAGCGCTAAAAGCACGCGAACATCGCGTTTCTGTGCTTTCCTGAACAGCTTGCGCTGGGACAGTTACAGCCGTGTTTTGCAAGCTGTCCGGGGTTCTGAGGCACTAAAAGTGCGGATGTGTGGCGACTGTGCAAGACGAGAACCGGCTGCTCTGAAAGCCCTTCCTGCTCGTCACGTACGCTTTCTAGCAGCTCTACGGACACACACGCGTCAGCCTCTTCACTGTCCTACACAGCTAGCACGCTGGCAGTTACCGTCAACTTGGAAGCAGCCGCGCAGAAGGCAGTCGCCCTGCAACCGGCGAACAGCGCACATTCGCGGCTACACGCGAGCTGGCCGCACTCGGAGCTTTCGCGGCTCTTCTCTCGCTCTTTCCCGCAGAGCTCCGGCGATGCACAACTCGAACCGCGAAAGCCGCAATGAGCTTTGTGCAAGCTGCGCAGAAGAAACAAGGCACTAAACCGGCAAATGTCCAGCTAATCTCCAACGTGAAAAGGGTCAGCAAGGAAAGCTCTTGCTAACAGCCCAGAAGCATTGCGACGCTTCTCTGGATGATTTGCCCACCAACACTTCACATCAGCTCAAGCCGGCTGCCCGGAGGAAAAGAGGCTAGGAAAGATCGTAGCAGGCACGGTTGTTGCTGCACGAGAAGTGCCTGCTCCGGAGGCTTCTTGCGAGCAGCGCTAAAAAGCACGCGAACATCGCGTTTCTGTGCTTTCCTGAACAGCTTGCGCTGGGACAGTTACAGCCGTGTTTTGCAAGCTGTCCGGGGTTCTGAGGCACTAAAAGTGCGGATGTGTGGCGACTGTGCAAGACGAGAACCGGCTGCTCTGAAAGCCCTTCCTGCTCGTCACGTACGCTTTCTAGCAGCTCTACGGACACACACGCGTCAGCCTCTTCACTGTCCTACACAGCTAGCACGCTGGCAGTTACCGTCAACTTGGAAGCAGCCGCGCAGAAGGCAGTCGCCCTGCAACCGGCGAACAGCGCACATTCGCGGCTACACGCGAGCTGGCCGCACTCGGAGCTTTCGCGGCTCTTCTCTCGCTCTTTCCCGCAGAGCTCCGGCGATGCACAACTCGAACCGCGAAAGCCGCAATGAGCTTTGTGCAAGCTGCGCAGAAGAAACAAGGCACTAAACCGGCAAATGTCCAGCTAATCTCCAACGTGAAAAGGCTCAGCAAGGAAAGCTCTTGCTAACAGCCCAGAAGCATTGCGACGCTTCTCTGGATGATTTGCCCACCAACACTTCACATCAGCTCAAGCCGGCTGCCCGGAGGAAAAGAGGCTAGGAAAGATCGTAGCAGGCACGGTTGTTGCTGCACGAGAAGTGCCTGCTCCGGAGGCTTCTTGCGAGCAGCGCTAAAAAGCACGCGAACATCGCGTTTCTGTGCTTTCCTGAACAGCTTGCGCTGGGACAGTTACAGCCGTGTTTTGCAAGCTGTCCGGGGTTCTGAGGCACTAAAAGTGCGGATGTGTGGCGACTGTGCAAGACGAGAACCGGCTGCTCTGAAAGCCCTTCCTGCTCGTCACGTACGCTTTCTAGCAGCTCTACGGACACACACGCGTCAGCCTCTTCACTGTCCTACACAGCTAGCACGCTGGCAGTTACCGTCAACTTGGAAGCAGCCGCGCAGAAGGCAGTCGCCCTGCAACCGGCGAACAGCGCACATTCGCGGCTACACGCGAGCTGGCCGCACTCGGAGCTTTCGCGGCTCTTCTCTCGCTCTTTCCCGCAGAGCTCCGGCGATGCACAACTCGAACCGCGAAAGCCGCAATGAGCTTTGTGCAAGCTGCGCAGAAGAAACAAGGCACTAAACCGGCAAATGTCCAGCTAATCTCCAACGTGAAAAGGGTCAGCAAGGAAAGCTCTTGCTAACAGCCCAGAAGCATTGCGACGCTTCTCTGGATGATTTGCCCACCAACACTTCACATCAGCTCAAGCCGGCTGCCCGGAGGAAAAGAGGCTAGGAAAGATCGTAGCAGGCACGGTTGTTGCTGCACGAGAAGTGCCTGCTCCGGAGGCTTCTTGCGAGCAGCGCTAAAAGCACGCGAACATCGCGTTTCTGTGCTTTCCTGAACAGCTTGCGCTGGGACAGTTACAGCCGTGTTTTGCAAGCTGTCCGGGGTTCTGAGGCACTAAAAGTGCGGATGTGTGGCGACTGTGCAAGACGAGAACCGGCTGCTCTGAAAGCCCTTCCTGCTCGTCACGTACGCTTTCTAGCAGCTCTACGGACACACACGCGTCAGCCTCTTCACTGTCCTACACAGCTAGCACGCTGGCAGTTACCGTCAACTTGGAAGCAGCCGCGCAGAAGGCAGTCGCCCTGCAACCGGCGAACAGCGCACATTCGCGGCTACACGCGAGCTGGCCGCACTCGGAGCTTTCGCGGCTCTTCTCTCGCTCTTTCCCGCAGAGCTCCGGCGATGCACAACTCGAACCGCGAAAGCCGCAATGAGCTCTGTGCAAGCTGCGCAGAAGAAACAAGGCACTAAACCGGCAAATGTCCAGCTAATCTCCAACGTGAAAAGGCTCAGCAAGGAAAGCTCTTGCTAACAGCCCAGAAGCATTGCGACGCTTCTCTGGATGATTTGCCCACCAACACTTCACATCAGCTCAAGCCGGCTGCCCGGAGGAAAAGAGGCTAGGAAAGATCGTAGCAGGCACGGTTGTTGCTGCACGAGAAGTGCCTGCTCCGGAGGCTTCTTGCGAGCAGCGCTAAAAGCACGCGAACATCGCGTTTCTGTGCTTTCCTGAACAGCTTGCGCTGGGACAGTTACAGCCGTGTTTTGCAAGCTGTCCGGGGTTCTGAGGCACTAAAAGTGCGGATGTGTGGCGACTGTGCAAGACGAGAACCGGCTGCTCTGAAAGCCCTTCCTGCTCGTCACGTACGCTTTCTAGCAGCTCTACGGACACACACGCGTCAGCCTCTTCACTGTCCTACACAGCTAGCACGCTGGCAGTTACCGTCAACTTGGAAGCAGCCGCGCAGAAGGCAGTCGCCCTGCAACCGGCGAACAGCGCACATTCGCGGCTACACGCGAGCTGGCCGCACTCGGAGCTTTCGCGGCTCTTCTCTCGCTCTTTCCCGCAGAGCTCCGGCGATGCACAACTCGAACCGCGAAAGCCGCAATGAGCTTTGTGCAAGCTGCGCAGAAGAAACAAGGCACTAAACCGGCAAATGTCCAGCTAATCTCCAACGTGAAAAGGGTCAGCAAGGAAAGCTCTTGCTAACAGCCCAGAAGCATTGCGACGCTTCTCTGGATGATTTGCCCACCAACACTTCACATCAGCTCAAGCCGGCTGCCCGGAGGAAAAGAGGCTAGGAAAGATCGTAGCAGGCACGGTTGTTGCTGCACGAGAAGTGCCTGCTCCGGAGGCTTCTTGCGAGCAGCGCTAAAAAGCACGCGAACATCGCGTTTCTGTGCTTTCCTGAACAGCTTGCGCTGGGACAGTTACAGCCGTGTTTTGCAAGCTGTCCGGGGTTCTGAGGCACTAAAAGTGCGGATGTGTGGCGACTGTGCAAGACGAGAACCGGCTGCTCTGAAAGCCCTTCCTGCTCGTCACGTACGCTTTCTAGCAGCTCTACGGACACACACGCGTCAGCCTCTTCACTGTCCTACACAGCTAGCACGCTGGCAGTTACCGTCAACTTGGAAGCAGCCGCGCAGAAGGCAGTCGCCCTGCAACCGGCGAACAGCGCACATTCGCGGCTACACGCGAGCTGGCCGCACTCGGAGCTTTCGCGGCTCTTCTCTCGCTCTTTCCCGCAGAGCTCCGGCGATGCACAACTCGAACCGCGAAAGCCGCAATGAGCTTTGTGCAAGCTGCGCAGAAGAAACAAGGCACTAAACCGGCAAATGTCCAGCTAATCTCCAACGTGAAAAGGCTCAGCAAGGAAAGCTCTTGCTAACAGCCCAGAAGCATTGCGACGCTTCTCTGGATGATTTGCCCACCAACACTTCACATCAGCTCAAGCCGGCTGCCCGGAGGAAAAGAGGCTAGGAAAGATCGTAGCAGGCACGGTTGTTGCTGCACGAGAAGTGCCTGCTCCGGAGGCTTCTTGCGAGCAGCGCTAAAAGCACGCGAACATCGCGTTTCTGTGCTTTCCTGAACAGCTTGCGCTGGGACAGTTACAGCCGTGTTTTGCAAGCTGTCCGGGGTTCTGAGGCACTAAAAGTGCGGATGTGTGGCGACTGTGCAAGACGAGAACCGGCTGCTCTGAAAGCCCTTCCTGCTCGTCACGTACGCTTTCTAGCAGCTCTACGGACACACACGCGTCAGCCTCTTCACTGTCCTACACAGCTAGCACGCTGGCAGTTACCGTCAACTTGGAAGCAGCCGCGCAGAAGGCAGTCGCCCTGCAACCGGCGAACAGCGCACATTCGCGGCTACACGCGAGCTGGCCGCACTCGGAGCTTTCGCGGCTCTTCTCTCGCTCTTTCCCGCAGAGCTCCGGCGATGCACAACTCGAACCGCGAAAGCCGCAATGAGCTTTGTGCAAGCTGCGCAGAAGAAACAAGGCACTAAACCGGCAAATGTCCAGCTAATCTCCAACGTGAAAAGGGTCAGCAAGGAAAGCTCTTGCTAACAGCCCAGAAGCATTGCGACGCTTCTCTGGATGATTTGCCCACCAACACTTCACATCAGCTCAAGCCGGCTGCCCGGAGGAAAAGAGGCTAGGAAAGATCGTAGCAGGCACGGTTGTTGCTGCACGAGAAGTGCCTGCTCCGGAGGCTTCTTGCGAGCAGCGCTAAAAAGCACGCGAACATCGCGTTTCTGTGCTTTCCTGAACAGCTTGCGCTGGGACAGTTACAGCCGTGTTTTGCAAGCTGTCCGGGGTTCTGAGGCACTAAAAGTGCGGATGTGTGGCGACTGTGCAAGACGAGAACCGGCTGCTCTGAAAGCCCTTCCTGCTCGTCACGTACGCTTTCTAGCAGCTCTACGGACACACACGCGTCAGCCTCTTCACTGTCCTACACAGCTAGCACGCTGGCACTTACCGTCAACTTGGAAGCAGCCGCGCAGAAGGCAGTCGCCCTGCAACCGGCGAACAGCGCACATTCGCGGCTACACGCGAGCTGGCCGCACTCGGAGCTTTCGCGGCTCTTCTCTCGCTCTTTCCCGCAGAGCTCCGGCGATGCACAACTCGAACCGCGAAAGCCGCAATGAGCTTTGTGCAAGCTGCGCAGAAGAAACAAGGCACTAAACCGGCAAATGTCCAGCTAATCTCCAACGTGAAAAGGCTCAGCAAGGAAAGCTCTTGCTAACAGCCCAGAAGCATTGCGACGCTTCTCTGGATGATTTGCCCACCAACACTTCACATCAGCTCAAGCCGGCTGCCCGGAGGAAAAGAGGCTAGGAAAGATCGTAGCAGGCACGGTTGTTGCTGCACGAGAAGTGCCTGCTCCGGAGGCTTCTTGCGAGCAGCGCTAAAAGCACGCGAACATCGCGTTTCTGTGCTTTCCTGAACAGCTTGCGCTGGGACAGTTACAGCCGTGTTTTGCAAGCTGTCCGGGGTTCTGAGGCACTAAAAGTGCGGATGTGTGGCGACTGTGCAAGACGAGAACCGGCTGCTCTGAAAGCCCTTCCTGCTCGTCACGTACGCTTTCTAGCAGCTCTACGGACACACACGCGTCAGCCTCTTCACTGTCCTACACAGCTAGCACGCTGGCAGTTACCGTCAACTTGGAAGCAGCCGCGCAGAAGGCAGTCGCCCTGCAACCGGCGAACAGCGCACATTCGCGGCTACACGCGAGCTGGCCGCACTCGGAGCTTTCGCGGCTCTTCTCTCGCTCTTTCCCGCAGAGCTCCGGCGATGCACAACTCGAACCGCGAAAGCCGCAATGAGCTCTGTGCAAGCTGCGCAGAAGAAACAAGGCACTAAACCGGCAAATGTCCAGCTAATCTCCAACGTGAAAAGGCTCAGCAAGGAAAGCTCTTGCTAACAGCCCAGAAGCATTGCGACGCTTCTCTGGATGATTTGCCCACCAACACTTCACATCAGCTCAAGCCGGCTGCCCGGAGGAAAAGAGGCTAGGAAAGATCGTAGCAGGCACGGTTGTTGCTGCACGAGAAGTGCCTGCTCCGGAGGCTTCTTGCGAGCAGCGCTAAAAGCACGCGAACATCGCGTTTCTGTGCTTTCCTGAACAGCTTGCGCTGGGACAGTTACAGCCGTGTTTTGCAAGCTGTCCGGGGTTCTGAGGCACTAAAAGTGCGGATGTGTGGCGACTGTCCAAGACGAGAACCGGCTGCTCTGAAAGCCCTTCCTGCTCGTCACGTACGCTTTCTAGCAGCTCTACGGACACACACGCGTCAGCCTCTTCACTGTCCTACACAGCTAGCACGCTGGCAGTTACCGTCAACTTGGAAGCAGCCGCGCAGAAGGCAGTCGCCCTGCAACCGGCGAACAGCGCACATTCGCGGCTACACGCGAGCTGGCCGCACTCGGAGCTTTCGCGGCTCTTCTCTCGCTCTTTCCCGCAGAGCTCCGGCGATGCACAACTCGAACCGCGAAAGCCGCAATGAGCTTTGTGCAAGCTGCGCAGAAGAAACAAGGCACTAAACCGGCAAATGTCCAGCTAATCTCCAACGTGAAAAGGCTCAGCAAGGAAAGCTCTTGCTAACAGCCCAGAAGCATTGCGACGCTTCTCTGGATGATTTGCCCACCAACACTTCACATCAGCTCAAGCCGGCTGCCCGGAGGAAAAGAGGCTAGGAAAGATCGTAGCAGGCACGGTTGTTGCTGCACGAGAAGTGCCTGCTCCGGAGGCTTCTTGCGAGCAGCGCTAAAAGCACGCGAACATCGCGTTTCTGTGCTTTCCTGAACAGCTTGCGCTGGGACAGTTACAGCCGTGTTTTGCAAGCTGTCCGGGGTTCTGAGGCACTAAAAGTGCGGATGTGTGGCGACTGTGCAAGACGAGAACCGGCTGCTCTGAAAGCCCTTCCTGCTCGTCACGTACGCTTTCTAGCAGCTCTACGGACACACACGCGTCAGCCTCTTCACTGTCCTACACAGCTAGCACGCTGGCAGTTACCGTCAACTTGGAAGCAGCCGCGCAGAAGGCAGTCGCCCTGCAACCGGCGAACAGCGCACATTCGCGGCTACACGCGAGCTGGCCGCACTCGGAGCTTTCGCGGCTCTTCTCTCGCTCTTTCCCGCAGAGCTCCGGCGATGCACAACTCGAACCGCGAAAGCCGCAATGAGCTTTGTGCAAGCTGCGCAGAAGAAACAAGGCACTAAACCGGCAAATGTCCAGCTAATCTCCAACGTGAAAAGGGTCAGCAAGGAAAGCTCTTGCTAACAGCCCAGAAGCATTGCGACGCTTCTCTGGATGATTTGCCCACCAACACTTCACATCAGCTCAAGCCGGCTGCCCGGAGGAAAAGAGGCTAGGAAAGATCGTAGCAGGCACGGTTGTTGCTGCACGAGAAGTGCCTGCTCCGGAGGCTTCTTGCGAGCAGCGCTAAAAAGCACGCGAACATCGCGTTTCTGTGCTTTCCTGAACAGCTTGCGCTGGGACAGTTACAGCCGTGTTTTGCAAGCTGTCCGGGGTTCTGAGGCACTAAAAGTGCGGATGTGTGGCGACTGTGCAAGACGAGAACCGGCTGCTCTGAAAGCCCTTCCTGCTCGTCACGTACGCTTTCTAGCAGCTCTACGGACACACACGCGTCAGCCTCTTCACTGTCCTACACAGCTAGCACGCTGGCAGTTACCGTCAACTTGGAAGCAGCCGCGCAGAAGGCAGTCGCCCTGCAACCGGCGAACAGCGCACATTCGCGGCTACACGCGAGCTGGCCGCACTCGGAGCTTTCGCGGCTCTTCTCTCGCTCTTTCCCGCAGAGCTCCGGCGATGCACAACTCGAACCGCGAAAGCCGCAATGAGCTTTGTGCAAGCTGCGCAGAAGAAACAAGGCACTAAACCGGCAAATGTCCAGCTAATCTCCAACGTGAAAAGGCTCAGCAAGGAAAGCTCTTGCTAACAGCCCAGAAGCATTGCGACGCTTCTCTGGATGATTTGCCCACCAACACTTCACATCAGCTCAAGCCGGCTGCCCGGAGGAAAAGAGGCTAGGAAAGATCGTAGCAGGCACGGTTGTTGCTGCACGAGAAGTGCCTGCTCCGGAGGCTTCTTGCGAGCAGCGCTAAAAGCACGCGAACATCGCGTTTCTGTGCTTTCCTGAACAGCTTGCGCTGGGACAGTTACAGCCGTGTTTTGCAAGCTGTCCGGGGTTCTGAGGCACTAAAAGTGCGGATGTGTGGCGACTGTGCAAGACGAGAACCGGCTGCTCTGAAAGCCCTTCCTGCTCGTCACGTACGCTTTCTAGCAGCTCTACGGACACACACGCGTCAGCCTCTTCACTGTCCTACACAGCTAGCACGCTGGCAGTTACCGTCAACTTGGAAGCAGCCGCGCAGAAGGCAGTCGCCCTGCAACCGGCGAACAGCGCACATTCGCGGCTACACGCGAGCTGGCCGCACTCGGAGCTTTCGCGGCTCTTCTCTCGCTCTTTCCCGCAGAGCTCCGGCGATGCACAACTCGAACCGCGAAAGCCGCAATGAGCTTTGTGCAAGCTGCGCAGAAGAAACAAGGCACTAAACCGGCAAATGTCCAGCTAATCTCCAACGTGAAAAGGCTCAGCAAGGAAAGCTCTTGCTAACAGCCCAGAAGCATTGCGACGCTTCTCTGGATGATTTGCCCACCAACACTTCACATCAGCTCAAGCCGGCTGCCCGGAGGAAAAGAGGCTAGGAAAGATCGTAGCAGGCACGGTTGTTGCTGCACGAGAAGTGCCTGCTCCGGAGGCTTCTTGCGAGCAGCGCTAAAAGCACGCGAACATCGCGTTTCTGTGCTTTCCTGAACAGCTTGCGCTGGGACAGTTACAGCCGTGTTTTGCAAGCTGTCCGGGGTTCTGAGGCACTAAAAGTGCGGATGTGTGGCGACTGTGCAAGACGAGAACCGGCTGCTCTGAAAGCCCTTCCTGCTCGTCACGTACGCTTTCTAGCAGCTCTACGGACACACACGCGTCAGCCTCTTCACTGTCCTACACAGCTAGCACGCTGGCAGTTACCGTCAACTTGGAAGCAGCCGCGCAGAAGGCAGTCGCCCTGCAACCGGCGAACAGCGCACATTCGCGGCTACACGCGAGCTGGCCGCACTCGGAGCTTTCGCGGCTCTTCTCTCGCTCTTTCCCGCAGAGCTCCGGCGATGCACAACTCGAACCGCGAAAGCCGCAATGAGCTCTGTGCAAGCTGCGCAGAAGAAACAAGGCACTAAACCGGCAAATGTCCAGCTAATCTCCAACGTGAAAAGGGTCAGCAAGGAAAGCTCTTGCTAACAGCCCAGAAGCATTGCGACGCTTCTCTGGATGATTTGCCCACCAACACTTCACATCAGCTCAAGCCGGCTGCCCGGAGGAAAAGAGGCTAGGAAAGATCGTAGCAGGCACGGTTGTTGCTGCACGAGAAGTGCCTGCTCCGGAGGCTTCTTGCGAGCAGCGCTAAAAGCACGCGAACATCGCGTTTCTGTGCTTTCCTGAACAGCTTGCGCTGGGACAGTTACAGCCGTGTTTTGCAAGCTGTCCGGGGTTCTGAGGCACTAAAAGTGCGGATGTGTGGCGACTGTGCAAGACGAGAACCGGCTGCTCTGAAAGCCCTTCCTGCTCGTCACGTACGCTTTCTAGCAGCTCTACGGACACACACGCGTCAGCCTCTTCACTGTCCTACACAGCTAGCACGCTGGCAGTTACCGTCAACTTGGAAGCAGCCGCGCAGAAGGCAGTCGCCCTGCAACCGGCGAACAGCGCACATTCGCGGCTACACGCGAGCTGGCCGCACTCGGAGCTTTCGCGGCTCTTCTCTCGCTCTTTCCCGCAGAGCTCCGGCGATGCACAACTCGAACCGCGAAAGCCGCAATGAGCTTTGTGCAAGCTGCGCAGAAGAAACAAGGCACTAAACCGGCAAATGTCCAGCTAATCTCCAACGTGAAAAGGGTCAGCAAGGAAAGCTCTTGCTAACAGCCCAGAAGCATTGCGACGCTTCTCTGGATGATTTGCCCACCAACACTTCACATCAGCTCAAGCCGGCTGCCCGGAGGAAAAGAGGCTAGGAAAGATCGTAGCAGGCACGGTTGTTGCTGCACGAGAAGTGCCTGCTCCGGAGGCTTCTTGCGAGCAGCGCTAAAAAGCACGCGAACATCGCGTTTCTGTGCTTTCCTGAACAGCTTGCGCTGGGACAGTTACAGCCGTGTTTTGCAAGCTGTCCGGGGTTCTGAGGCACTAAAAGTGCGGATGTGTGGCGACTGTGCAAGACGAGAACCGGCTGCTCTGAAAGCCCTTCCTGCTCGTCACGTACGCTTTCTAGCAGCTCTACGGACACACACGCGTCAGCCTCTTCACTGTCCTACACAGCTAGCACGCTGGCAGTTACCGTCAACTTGGAAGCAGCCGCGCAGAAGGCAGTCGCCCTGCAACCGGCGAACAGCGCACATTCGCGGCTACACGCGAGCTGGCCGCACTCGGAGCTTTCGCGGCTCTTCTCTCGCTCTTTCCCGCAGAGCTCCGGCGATGCACAACTCGAACCGCGAAAGCCGCAATGAGCTTTGTGCAAGCTGCGCAGAAGAAACAAGGCACTAAACCGGCAAATGTCCAGCTAATCTCCAACGTGAAAAGGCTCAGCAAGGAAAGCTCTTGCTAACAGCCCAGAAGCATTGCGACGCTTCTCTGGATGATTTGCCCACCAACACTTCACATCAGCTCAAGCCGGCTGCCCGGAGGAAAAGAGGCTAGGAAAGATCGTAGCAGGCACGGTTGTTGCTGCACGAGAAGTGCCTGCTCCGGAGGCTTCTTGCGAGCAGCGCTAAAAGCACGCGAACATCGCGTTTCTGTGCTTTCCTGAACAGCTTGCGCTGGGACAGTTACAGCCGTGTTTTGCAAGCTGTCCGGGGTTCTGAGGCACTAAAAGTGCGGATGTGTGGCGACTGTGCAAGACGAGAACCGGCTGCTCTGAAAGCCCTTCCTGCTCGTCACGTACGCTTTCTAGCAGCTCTACGGACACACACGCGTCAGCCTCTTCACTGTCCTACACAGCTAGCACGCTGGCAGTTACCGTCAACTTGGAAGCAGCCGCGCAGAAGGCAGTCGCCCTGCAACCGGCGAACAGCGCACATTCGCGGCTACACGCGAGCTGGCCGCACTCGGAGCTTTCGCGGCTCTTCTCTCGCTCTTTCCGCAGAGCTCCGGCGATGCACAACTCGAACCGCGAAAGCCGCAATGAGCTCTGTGCAAGCTGCGCAGAAGAAACAAGGCACTAAACCGGCAAATGTCCAGCTAATCTCCAACGTGAAAAGGGTCAGCAAGGAAAGCTCTTGCTAACAGCCCAGAAGCATTGCGACGCTTCTCTGGATGATTTGCCCACCAACACTTCACATCAGCTCAAGCCGGCTGCCCGGAGGAAAAGAGGCTAGGAAAGATCGTAGCAGGCACGGTTGTTGCTGCACGAGAAGTGCCTGCTCCGGAGGCTTCTTGCGAGCAGCGCTAAAAGCACGCGAACATCGCGTTTCTGTGCTTTCCTGAACAGCTTGCGCTGGGACAGTTACAGCCGTGTTTTGCAAGCTGTCCGGGGTTCTGAGGCACTAAAAGTGCGGATGTGTGGCGACTGTGCAAGACGAGAACCGGCTGCTCTGAAAGCCCTTCCTGCTCGTCACGTACGCTTTCTAGCAGCTCTACGGACACACACGCGTCAGCCTCTTCACTGTCCTACACAGCTAGCACGCTGGCAGTTACCGTCAACTTGGAAGCAGCCGCGCAGAAGGCAGTCGCCCTGCAACCGGCGAACAGCGCACATTCGCGGCTACACGCGAGCTGGCCGCACTCGGAGCTTTCGCGGCTCTTCTCTCGCTCTTTCCCGCAGAGCTCCGGCGATGCACAACTCGAACCGCGAAAGCCGCAATGAGCTTTGTGCAAGCTGCGCAGAAGAAACAAGGCACTAAACCGGCAAATGTCCAGCTAATCTCCAACGTGAAAAGGGTCAGCAAGGAAAGCTCTTGCTAACAGCCCAGAAGCATTGCGACGCTTCTCTGGATGATTTGCCCACCAACACTTCACATCAGCTCAAGCCGGCTGCCCGGAGGAAAAGAGGCTAGGAAAGATCGTAGCAGGCACGGTTGTTGCTGCACGAGAAGTGCCTGCTCCGGAGGCTTCTTGCGAGCAGCGCTAAAAAGCACGCGAACATCGCGTTTCTGTGCTTTCCTGAACAGCTTGCGCTGGGACAGTTACAGCCGTGTTTTGCAAGCTGTCCGGGGTTCTGAGGCACTAAAAGTGCGGATGTGTGGCGACTGTGCAAGACGAGAACCGGCTGCTCTGAAAGCCCTTCCTGCTCGTCACGTACGCTTTCTAGCAGCTCTACGGACACACACGCGTCAGCCTCTTCACTGTCCTACACAGCTAGCACGCTGGCAGTTACCGTCAACTTGGAAGCAGCCGCGCAGAAGGCAGTCGCCCTGCAACCGGCGAACAGCGCACATTCGCGGCTACACGCGAGCTGGCCGCACTCGGAGCTTTCGCGGCTCTTCTCTCGCTCTTTCCCGCAGAGCTCCGGCGATGCACAACTCGAACCGCGAAAGCCGCAATGAGCTTTGTGCAAGCTGCGCAGAAGAAACAAGGCACTAAACCGGCAAATGTCCAGCTAATCTCCAACGTGAAAAGGCTCAGCAAGGAAAGCTCTTGCTAACAGCCCAGAAGCATTGCGACGCTTCTCTGGATGATTTGCCCACCAACACTTCACATCAGCTCAAGCCGGCTGCCCGGAGGAAAAGAGGCTAGGAAAGATCGTAGCAGGCACGGTTGTTGCTGCACGAGAAGTGCCTGCTCCGGAGGCTTCTTGCGAGCAGCGCTAAAAGCACGCGAACATCGCGTTTCTGTGCTTTCCTGAACAGCTTGCGCTGGGACAGTTACAGCCGTGTTTTGCAAGCTGTCCGGGGTTCTGAGGCACTAAAAGTGCGGATGTGTGGCGACTGTGCAAGACGAGAACCGGCTGCTCTGAAAGCCCTTCCTGCTCGTCACGTACGCTTTCTAGCAGCTCTACGGACACACACGCGTCAGCCTCTTCACTGTCCTACACAGCTAGCACGCTGGCAGTTACCGTCAACTTGGAAGCAGCCGCGCAGAAGGCAGTCGCCCTGCAACCGGCGAACAGCGCACATTCGCGGCTACACGCGAGCTGGCCGCACTCGGAGCTTTCGCGGCTCTTCTCTCGCTCTTTCCCGCAGAGCTCCGGCGATGCACAACTCGAACCGCGAAAGCCGCAATGAGCTCTGTGCAAGCTGCGCAGAAGAAACAAGGCACTAAACCGGCAAATGTCCAGCTAATCTCCAACGTGAAAAGGGTCAGCAAGGAAAGCTCTTGCTAACAGCCCAGAAGCATTGCGACGCTTCTCTA
>NW_028239002.1:0-29306 GCF_036417535.1 Chlamydotis macqueenii
TGGTAACGGGGCGGGGGGGCGGCGCGGGGACACGCCTGGGGACACGGGGCTGGGGCTGGGACACGCCTGGGGACACGTAGGGACACAGGAACACGCGTGGAGACACGAGGACACAGGATGGGGCTGGGGACACGCGTGGGGACACGGGGACACGTAGGGACACAGGAACACGCGTGGAGACACGAGGACACAGGATGGGGCTGGGGACACGCGTGGGGACACGTAGGGACACAGGACCACGCGTGGGGACACAGGGACACGGGACGGGGCTGGGGACACGCGTGGGGACACGGGGACACGTAGGGACACAGGAACACGCGTGGGGACACGGGGACACAGGATGGGGCTGGGGACACGCGTGGGGACACGTAGGGACACAGGACCACGCGTGGGGACACAGGGACACGGGACGGGGCTGGGGACACGCGTGGGGACACGGGGACACGTAGGGACACAGGAACACGCGTGGGGACACGGGGACACAGGACGGGGCTGGGGACACGCGTGGGGGACACGGGGACACGTAGGGACAGAGGAACACGCGTGGGGACACAGGGACACGGGACGGGGCTGGGGACACGCGTGGGGATACAGCTCAGGACATGGGGGACACGTAGGGACACAGGAACACGCGTGGGGACACGGGGACAGGGCAGGGGACACGGGGACACAGGACGGGGCTGGGGATGAGGACGGGGCCTGGGGACACGCGTGGGGACATGGGAACATGTGGGGACACGGGGACAGGGCTGGGACACAGCTCAGGACACGGGGACACGCGTGGGGACACGGGACGGGCTGGGGACACGTGGGGACACAGCTCAGGACACAGGGACACCGTGTGGGGACACGGGGTCAGGGCTGGGGACATGGGGGGACACGGGGACACAGCTCAGGACACGGGGACAGGACTGGGAACACGTGGGGACACGGGGACGGAGCTGGGGACACGTGTGGGGACGCAGCTCAGGACACGGGAACACGGGACACGGGGACGGGTGGGGACACGCCTGGGGACACGGGGATGAGCGGACAGGACAAGGGCGGGGTTTGGGGACGCAGCTCAGGACACGGGGACACGCGTGGGGACACGGTAGGTGACACGGGGACAGGACGGGGGTGGGGACACGGAGGTGAGGCCTGGGGACACGCAGGGACACGGGGACACGCGGGGACACGGGGGATGGGGTTGGGGATGCCAGCCGTGCCCCTCCCCCACACGCGTGCGCCCCGTGGCCCTGCGTCCCCACGGTGTCCCCGTGTCTCCCGCGTCACGCGTGTCCCCGTCACGCATGTTCCCACGTGTCAGGCGTGTGCTCGTGTCCCCCCCCATGTCAAGCCTGTCCCGCATCCCCCCATGTCACGTGTGTCCTTGTGTCTCTATGTGTCGTGCGTGTCCCCACGTGTTCCCGTGTCCCTGTCTGTGTCATGTGTGCCACGCGTGTTCCCGTGTGCCACGCGTGTTCCCGGGAGCGCAACGCGGAGAACGCCATCGAGGCGCTGAAGGAGTCCGAGCCCGAGATGGGGAAGGTTTCCCCTTCTCACGCGTGTCCTCCCGTGTCCCCGTGTCCCCCCGTGTGTTCCCGCATGTCACGCGTGTTCCCGTTGTGCCACGCGTGTTCCCAGGAGCGCAACGCGGAGAACGCCATCGAGGCGCTGAAGGAGTCCGAGCCCGAGATGGGGAAGGTTTCCCCTTCTCACGCGTGTCCCCCCCGCGTCCCCCCCGCGTGTTCCCGCATGTCACGCGTGTTCCCGTGTGCCACGCGTGTTCCCAGGAGCGCAACGCGGAGAACGCCATCGAGGCGCTGAAGGAGTACGAGCCCGAGATGGGGAAGGTTTACCGCGCCGACCGCAAGGCCGTGCAGCGCATCAAGGCGCGCGACCTCGTCCCGGGGGACATCGCCGAGGTGGCCGGTGAGGGGACGCGCGGGCTCCCAGTAACCCCAGTGGCTCCCAGTAACCCCCCAGTGGCTCCCAGTAACCCCCCGTAGCTCCCAGTAAGCTCCACGAGGGGCTCCCAGTAGCTCCTAGTAGCCCCCAGTAGCTCCCAGTAAACTCGGGAAGCTCCCAGTAACCCCCGGGAGGGGCTCCCAGTAGCTCCCAGTAACCCCCAGTAGCTCCCAGTAAGCTTCCATAGCTCCTAGTGATCTCCAGTAACTTGTAGGGCTCCCAGTAAGCTCCAGGAGGAGATCCCAGTAACCACCAGTGCTCCCAGTAACGCCCAGTAGCTCCCCTTTAGCCCCTCCCAGTGCTCCCAGTAGCTCCCCTTAGCCCCTCCCAGTGCTCCCAGTAACCCCCAGTGCTCCCAGTAACCCCCAGGGGGCTGCCCTTAGCCCCTCCCAGTGCTCCCCAGTAACCCCCAGTAGCTCCCCTTAGCCCCTCCCAGTGCTCCCAGTAACCCCAGTGCTCCCAGTAACCCTCAGGGGCTGCCCCTTAGCCCCTCCCAGTGCTCCCAGTAACCCCAGTAGCTCCCCTTAGCCCCTCCCAGTGCTCCCAGTAACCCCAGTGCTCCCAGTAACCCCCAGGGGCTGCCCTTAGCCCCTCCCAGTGTTCCCAGTAACCCCAGTTCCCCCCCGCAGTGGGAGACAAGGTCCCGGCTGACATCCGCATCATCTCCATCAAGTCCACCACGCTGCGGGTGGACCAGTCCATCCTGACTGGTACGGACTGGGAGGGGACTGGGGTGGATTTGGGGGCACTGGGAACAGACTGGGATGGGACTGGGGGGGACTGGGAGGAATTTGGGGGCACTGGGAGTGAACTGGGAGGGGACTGGGATGGATTTGGGGGCACTGGGAGGTGAACTGGGAGGGGACTGGATGGATTTGGGGGCACTGGGAATGGACTGGGATAACTGGAAGGGACTGGGCTGGATTTGGTGTAACTGGGATGAATTGGAGGGGGACTGGGAGGGACTGGGATGAACTGGGAGGGAGCTGGGATGGATTTGGGGCTACTGGGATGAACTGGGAGGGGAACTGGGAGGGCACCAGGCTGAACTGGGAGGGGACTGGGCTGAACTGGGAGGGGACTGGGCTGAACTGGGAGGCACTGGGCTGAACTGGGCAGGCACTGGGCCACACTGGCTGAACTGGGAAAGCATTGTGCTGTACTGAGAGGGGACTGGGCTGAACTGGGAAGGCACTGGGCTGAATTGGATGGGACTGGGCCGCACTAGGAGGGCGCTGGGTGACACTGGGAGGGAACTGGGCTGAACTGGGGCCGCGCTGGGAGGGGCGCTGGGCGGCACTGGGAGGGCGCTGAGTGGCACTGGGAGGGCACTGGGAGGGCGCTGGACGGCACTGGGAGGGCATTGGGTGACACTGGGAGGGCGCTGGGGCGGCACTGGGAGGGCACTGGGCTGAACTGGGCGGCACTGGTGCGGCACTGGGAGGGCACTGGGCTGAACTGGGCGGCACTGTGCGGCAGGGGAGTCGGTGTCGGTGATCAAGCACACGGAGCCGGTGCCCGACCCGCGCGCCGTCAACCAGGACAAGAAGAACATGCTCTTCTCCGTGAGCACACGCGTGTCGGCCCGTTGTCGCTCCCGTGTCGCTCCCGTGTCACCCCGTGTCACCCCCATGTCACTCCCGTGTCACCCCGTGTCAGCTCCGTGCCCCCCCCCGCGTCACGTGTGGCGCCTGTGTGGCAGCCCCTCCGTGAGCGCACGCGTGTCACCCCGTGTCAGCTTGCGTGTCGCTTCCCTGCGTCACCCGTGTCACCCCGTGCGTTGCTTCCGTGTGTCACCCGTGTCGCCCCGCGTCAGCCCTGTGTGTCACCCCGTGTCACCCCTGTGTCGTTTCCGTGTGTCACCCCGTGTCACCGTGTGTCGTTTCCGTGTGTCACCCTGTGCGTCGCCTCCGTGTGTCACCCGTGTCACCCCGTGTCACCCTGTGTCGTTTCCGTGTGTCCACCCCGTGTCACCGTGTGTCGTTTCCGTGTGTCACCCTGTGCGTCGCCTCCGTGTGTCACCCGTGTCACCCCGTGTGACACCTCCGTGTGTCCCCCGTGTCCCTCACGTCCCCCCCGCGTCCCCTCCACGTCTTCTTCGTGTCCTCTCGTGTCCCCCCCGTTGTCCCCCCCGTGTCCCTTACGTCCTTTCCGTGTCCCCCCGTGTCCCCTGGTGTCCCCCCCGTGTCCCTCATGTCCTTTCCGTGTCCCCCCCGTGTCCCTCATGACCCCTCCGTGTCCCCTGGTGCCACCTCGTGTCTTCTCCGTGTCCCTGGTGTCACCTCCCTGTCCCTCGTGTCCCCCCCGTGTCCCCCCCGTGTCCCTCACATCCCCCCGCGTCCCTGGTGCCACCTCCGTGTCTTCTCCATGTCCCCTGGTGTCACCCCGTGTCCCTCACGTCCCCTCCGCGTCCCCCGGTGTCCCCTTCCCCGTCCCTCGTGTCCCCCTGTTGTCCCCCCCACGTGCCCCCATCCCCCCCATGTCCCCCCGGTGCCACCTCACGTCCCCCCCCGTGTCCCCTGGTGCCACCTCCCTGTCCCTCGTGTCCCCCCTCGTGTCCCCCCCGCGTCCCTCATGTCCCCCTCCGCGTCCCCCCCATCCCCCCCCATGTCCCCTGGTGCCACCTCCATGTCTTCTCCGTGTCCCCTGGTGTCACCCCGTGTCCCTCGTGTCCCCCCGTGTCCCCCCGTGTCCCTCACGTCCCCCCCACGTCCCCTGGTGCCACCTCCGTGTCTTCTCTTCTTCCGTGTCCCCTGGTGTCACCTCGTGTCCCTCACGTCCCCCCCCGTGTCCCCTCCGCGT
Organism: Chlamydotis macqueenii; assembly: GCF_036417535.1. NCBI lineage: Eukaryota > Metazoa > Chordata > Aves > Otidiformes > Otididae > Chlamydotis > Chlamydotis macqueenii. The sequence goes on from NW_028239002.1 coordinate 4,753, forward strand.
CCCCCCCGTCCCCCCCCGCGTCCCCTGGTGCCACCTCCATGTCTTCTCCGTGTCCCCTGGTGTCACCCCGTGTCCCTCGTGTCCCCCCGTGTCCCCCCGTGTCCCTCACGTCCCCCCACGTCCCCTGGTGCCACCCTCCGTGTCTTCTCCGTGTCCCCTGGTGTCACCCCGTGTCCCTCACGTCCCCTCCGTGTCCCCCCCATGTCCCCCCCACCCCCCCCGTGTCCCTGGTGCCACCCTCCGTGTCTTCTCCGTGTCCCCTCCGTGTCCCCCCCCGTGTCCCCTGGTGCCACCTCCGTGTCCCTCACGTCCCCTCCGCGTCCCCCGGTGTCCCCCTCCCCGTCCCTCACGTCCCCCCCCGTGTCCCCTCTGCGTCCCCCCCATCCCCCCCACGTCCCCCGGTGCCACCTCCGTGTCTTCTCCGCGTCCCCCCGGTGTCACCCTCCCCGTCCCCTCCGCCCCCCCCCCGCGTCCCCCGGTGCCACCTCGTGTCCCCCCCACGTCCCCCCCATCCCCCCCGTGTCCCCTTGTGTCCCCCCCACGTCCCCCGGTGTCCCCCCCCGTGTCCCCCCCCCCCGCCGCGTCCCCCGCCGTCCCCCGGGTCCCCCCTCCCCGCCGCCCCTCCCCACCCCTCCCCCCCGCCGCCCCCGCAGGGCACCAACATCGGGGCGGGCAAAGCCGTGGGCATCGTGGTGGCCACCGGCGTCAACACCGAGATCGGCAAGATCCGCGACGAGATGGCGGCCACCGAGCAGGAGAAGACGCCGCTGCAGCAGAAGCTGGACGAGTTCGGGGAGCAGCTCTCCAAGGTCATCTCGCTCATCTGCGTGGCCGTCTGGCTCATCAACATCGGCCACTTCAACGACCCCGTCCACGGCGGCTCCTGGATCCGCGGCGCCATCTACTACTTCAAGATCGCCGTCGCCCTGGCCGTGGCCGCCATCCCGGAAGGTGCCGGAGGCGGGGGGGGGAGGGCTGCGGGTGTCATCGGTGGGTTCCCTCGGCCGTCGGTGGCCATCGTTGGTCATCGGTGGGTTCTTGAAGGCCATCGTTGGCCATCGTTCGGCTCTTGAAGGCCGTCGTTGGGTTCTTGAAGGCCATTGTTGGGTTCCCTAGGCCATCGTTGGGTTCTTGAAGGCCATTGTTGGGTTCCCTAGGCCATCGTTGGGTTCCCTAGGCCATCGTTGGGCTCTTGAAGGCCATCATTGGGTTCCCTAGGCCATCATTGGCCATCGTTGGTCATCGGGTGGGTTCCTGAAGGCCATCGTTGGCCATCGTTGGGCTCTTGAAGGCCATCGTTGGGTTCCCTAGGCCATCGTTGGGCTCTTCAAGGCCACTCATTGGCCATTGTTGGGTTCTTGAAGGCCATTGTTGGTCATCGTTGGGTTCTTGAAGGCCATCGTTGGGTTCTTGACAGCCATCATTGGGTTCCCTAGGCCATTATTGGCCATCGTTTGGCCATCATTGGGCTCTTGAAGGCCATCGTAGGGTTCTTGAAGGCCATCATGGGGTTCCCTAGGCCATCATTGGCCATCGTTGGCCATCGTTGGGCTCTTGAAGGCCATCGTTGGCCATCGTTGGGCTCTTGAAGGCCATTGTTGGGCTCTTGAAGGCCATTGTTGGGTTCCCTAGGCCATCGTTGGGTTCCCTAGGTCATCGTTGGGCTCTTGAAGGCCATCGTTGGGCTCTGAAGGCCATTGTTGGGCTCTTGAAGGCCATCGTTGGGCTCTTGAAGGCCATTGTTGGGCTCTTGAAGGCCATCGTTGGTTCCCTAGGCCATCGTTGGGCTCTTGAAGGCCATCGTTGGGCTCTTGAAGGCCATCGTTGGGCTCTTGAAGGCCATTGTTGGGCTCTTGAAGGCCATCGTTGGGTTCCCTAGGCCATCGTTGGGCTCTTGAAGGCCATCATTGGCCATCGTTGGCCATCGTTGGGTTCCCTAGGCCATCGTTGGGTTCTTGAAGGCCATTGTTGGTCATCGTTGGGTTCCTTAGGCCATTGGTGGCCATTGTTGGTCATCATTGGGTTCTTGAAGGCCATCATTGGGTTCCCTAGGCCATCATTGGCCATCGTTGGTCATTGTTGGGTTCTTGAAGACCATCGTTGGCCATCGTTGGGTTCTTGATGGCCATCATTGGGTTCCCTAGGCCATCGTTGCCGTTGTTGGCCATCGTTGGGTTCCGTTGGCCATCGTTGGTCATCATTGGGTTCTTGAAGGGCATCATTGGGTTCCCCTAGGCCAATCGTTGGGTTCCCTAGGCCATCGTTGGGTTCTTGAAGGCCATCATTGCCCATTGTTGGTCATCATTGGGTTCCTTAGGCCATAGTTGGCCATCGTTGGGTTCCCTAGGCCACCATTGGCCCTCGTTGGCCACCGTTGGCCACCATTGGTCACCGTTGGGTTCCGTTGGCCATCGTTGGGTTCCCTAGGCCATCATTGGCCATTGTTGGCTGTCGTTGGTTCCCTAGGCCGTTGTTGGGTTCCCTAGGCCGTTGTTGGGTTCCCCTAGGCCATCATTGGGTTCCCAAGGCCACCGTTGACCATCGTTGGCCGTCGTTGGGTTCCCTAGGCCACCATTGGGTTCCCAAGGCCACCGTTTGACCATCGTTGGCCGTCGTTGGGTTCCCTAGGCCATCGTTGGGTTCCCTAGGCCATCGTTGGGTTCCCTAGGCCACCATTGGCCATCGTTGGCCATCGTTGGGTTCCCTAGGGCCGTCGTTGGGTTCCCTAGGCCACCATTGGCCATCGTTGGCCATCGTTGGGTTCCCTAGGCCGTCGTTGGGGTTCCCTAGGCCATCGTTGGCCATCGTTGGGTTCTTGAAGGCCATTGTTGCGTTCCCTAGGCCACCATTGGCCATTGTTGGCTGTTGCTGGGTTCCCTAGGCCGCCATTGGCCATCGTTGGGTTCCGTTGGCCATTGTTGGGTTCCTAGGCCGCCGTTGGGTTCCCAAGGCCGCCGTTGGCCACCCGCCGCCCTCCTACCCCTATCCCACCCCCCCCCCCCTCCCCACCCCGCGAGGACCCTCGGTGGCGGCCCCGCCCCGCCGCCCGCGCCGCGCTGACGGGGCGCCCCCCGCAGGGCTGCCGGCCGTCATCACCACCTGCCTGGCGCTGGGCACGCGCCGCATGGCAAGAAGAACGCCATCGTGCGCAGCCTGCCCTCCGTGGAGACGCTGGGCTGCACCTCCGTCATCTGCTCCGACAAGACCGGCACCCTCACCACCAACCAGATGTCCGTCTGCAAGGTGGGGGACGGGGCGCCGGGCCCCTGGGTGCCCCGGGGTCACCAGAGCCCCCCCGAGATCCTTTGGGTGCCCCCAGGTCCCCCAGAGCCCCCCGAGATCCTTTGGGTGCCCCCAGGTCCCCCCAGAGCCCCCCCGAGATCCCTTGGGTGCCCCCAGAGCCCCCCCGAGATCCTTTGGGTGCCCTGGGGTCACCAGAGCCCCCCGAGATCCTTTGGGTGCCCCCAGGTCCCCCAGAGCCCCCCCGAGATCCTTTGGGTGCCCCCAGAGCCCCCCGAGATCCTTTGGGTGCCCCCAGGACCCCCCCCGAGATCCTTTGGGTGCCCCCCAGGTCCCCCCAGAGCCCCCCGAGATCCCTTGGGTGCCCCCAGAGCCCCCCGAGATCCTTTGGGTGCCCCCAGAGCCCCCCCGAGATCCTTTGGGTGCCCCCAGGTCCCCCCAGAGCCCCCCGAGATCCTTTGGGTGCCCCCAGGTCACCAGGACCCCCCCGAGATCCCTTGGGTGCCCCCAGGTCCCCCAGAGCCCCCCGAGATCCTTTGGGTGCCCCCAGGACCCCCCGAGATCCTTTGGGTGCCCCCAGGTCACCAGAGCCCCCCGAGATCCTTTGGGTGCCCCCAGGTCCCCCAGAGCCCCCCGAGATCCTTTGGGTGCCCCCAGGTCACCAGGACCCCCCCGAGATCCCTTGGGTGCCCCCAGGTCACCAGAGCCCCCCCGAGATCCCTTGGGTGCCCCCAGGTCACCAGAGCCCCCCGAGATCCTTTGGGTGCCCCCAGGTCACCAGAGCCCCCCGAGATCCTTTGGGTGCCCCCAGGTCCCCCAGAGCCCCCCGAGATCCTTTGGGTGCCCCCAGGTCCCCAGAGCCCCCCCGAGATCCCTTGGGTGCCCCCAGGTCCCCCCAGAGCCCCCCCGAGATCCTTTGGGTGCCCTGGGGTCACCAGAGCCCCCCGAGATCCCTTGGGTGCCCCCAGGTCCCCCAGAGCCCCCCGAGATCCTTTGGGTGCCCCCAGGTCCCCCCAGAGCCCCCCCGAGATCCTTTGGGTGCCCTGGGGTCACCAGAGCCCCCCCGAGATCCCTTGGGTGCCCCCAGGTCCCCCAGAGCCCCCCGAGATCCTTTGGGTGCCCCCAGGTCCCCCAGAGCCCCCCCGAGATCCTTTGGGTGCCCCCAGGTCACCAGAGCCCCCCGAGATCCTTTGGGTGCCCCCAGGTCACCAGAGCCCCCCGAGATCCTTTGGGTGCCCCCAGGTCCCCCAGAGCCCCCCGAGATCCTTTGGGTGCCCCCAGGTCACCAGAGCCCCCCGAGATCCCTTGGGTGCCCCCAGGTCCCCCAGAGCCCCCCCGAGATCCTTTGGGTGCCCTGGGGTCACCAGAGCCCCCCCGAGATCCCTTGGGTGCCCCCAGAGCCCCCCGAGATCCTTTGGGTGCCCCCAGGTCACCCCAGAGCCCCCCCGAGATCCTTTGGGTGCCCCCAGGTCCCCCAGAGCCCCCCGAGATCCTTTGGGTGCCCCCAGGTCCCCCCAGAGCCCCCCCGAGATCCTTTGGGTGCCCTGGGGTCACCAGAGCCCCCCCGAGATCCCTTGGGTGCCCCCAGGTCACCAGAGCCCCCCCAAGATCCTTTGGGTGCCCCCAGGTCACCAGAGCCCCCCGAGATCCTTTGGGTGCCCCCAGGACCCCCCCGAGATCCTTTGGGTGCCCCCAGGCCCCCCAGAGCCCCCCCGAGATCCTTTGGGTGCCCCCAGGACCCCCCCGAGATCCTTTGGGTGCCCCCAGGTCCCCCAGAGCCCCCCGAGATCCTTTGGGTGCCCCCAGGACCCCCCCGAGATCCTTTGGGTGCCCTGGGGTCACCAGAGCCCCCCCGAGATCCTTTGGGTGCCCCCAGGTCCCCCAGAGCCCCCCGAGATCCTTTGGGTGCCCCCAGGACCCCCCCGAGATCCTTTGGGTGCCCTGGGGTCACCAGAGCCCCCCCGAGATCCTTTGGGTGCCCCCAGGTCCCCCTCGAGATCCTTTGGGTGCCCCCAGGTCCCCCCAGAGCCCCCCGAGATCCTTTGGGTGCCCCCAGGTCCCCAGAGCCCCCCGAGATCCTTTGGGTGCCCTGGGGTCACCAGAGCCCCCCGAGATCCTTTGGGTGCCCCCAGGTCCCCCAGAGCCCCCCCGAGATCCTTTGGGTGCCCCCAGGTCACCAGAGGCCCCCGAGATCCTTTGGGAGCCCCCAGGACCCCCCCCGAGATCCTTTGGGTGCCCCCAGGTCACCAGAGGCCCCCGAGATCCTTTGGGTGCCCCCAGGACCCCCCCGAGATCCTTTGGATGCCCCCAGGCCCCCCAGAGCCCCCCCGAGATCCTTTGGGTGCCCCCAGGACCCCCCAGAGCCCCCCGAGATCCCTTGGGTGCCCCCAGGTCCCCCAGAGCCCCCCGAGATCCTTTGGGTGCCCCCAGAGCCCCCCGAGATCCTTTGGGTGCCCCCAGGTCCCCCCAGAGCCCCCTGAGATCCTTTGGGTGCCCCCAGAGCCCCCCCGAGATCCCTTGGGTGCCCCCAGGTCCCCCAGAGCCCCCCCGAGATCCTTTGGGTGCCCCCAGGACCCCCCAGAGCCCCCCCGAGATCCTTTGGGTGCCCCCAGGTCCCCCAGAGCCCCCCCGAGATCCTTTGGGTGCCCCCAGGACCCCCCAGAGCCCCCCCGAGATCCTTTGGGTGCCCCCAGGACCCCCCAGAGCCCCCCCGAGATCCTTTGGGTGCCCCCAGGTCCCCAGAGCCCCCCGAGATCCTTTGGGTGCCCCCAGGTCACCAGAGCCCCCCGAGATCCTTTGGGTGCCCCCAGGTCCCCCAGAGCCCCCCGAGATCCTTTGGGTGCCCCCAGGTCCCCCCAGAGCCCCCCGAGATCCCGTGGGTGCCCCCAGGTCCCCCCAGAGCCCCCCGAGATCCTTTGGGTGCCCCGGGGTCACCAGAGCCCCCCCGAGATCCTTTGGGTGCCCCCAGGACCCCCCAGAGCCCCCCCGAGATCCTTTGGGTGCCCCCAGGTCCCCAGAGCCCCCCGAGATCCTTTGGGTGCCCCCAGGTCACCAGAGCCCCCCGAGATCCTTTGGGTGCCCCCAGGTCCCCCAGAGCCCCCCGAGATCCTTTGGGTGCCCCCAGGTCCCCCCAGAGCCCCCCGAGATCCCGTGGGTGCCCCCAGGTCCCCCCAGAGCCCCCCGAGATCCTTTGGGTGCCCCGGGGTCACCAGAGCCCCCCCGAGATCCTTTGGGTGCCCCCAGGTCCCCCAGAGCCCCCCGAGATCCTTTGGGTGCCCCCAGGTCACCAGAGCCCCCCGAGATCCCTTGGGTGCCCCCAGGTCCCCCAGAGCCCCCCGAGATCCTTTGGGTGCCCCCAGGTCCCCCAGGACCCCCCCGAGATCCTTTGGGTGCCCCCAGGTCCCCAGAGCCCCCCGAGATCCTTTGGGTGCCCCCAGGTCACCAGAGCCCCCCGAGATCCTTTGGGTGCCCCCAGGTCCCCCAGAGCCCCCCGAGATCCTTTGGGTGCCCCCAGGTCCCCCCAGAGCCCCCCGAGATCCCGTGGGTGCCCCCAGGTCCCCCCAGAGCCCCCCGAGATCCTTTGGGTGCCCCGGGGTCACCAGAGCCCCCCCGAGATCCTTTGGGTGCCCCCAGGACCCCCCAGAGCCCCCCCGAGATCCTTTGGGTGCCCCCAGGTCCCCCCAGAGCCCCCCGAGATCCTTTGGGTGCCCCCAGGTCACCAGAGCCCCCCGAGATCCTTTGGGTGCCCCCAGGTCACCAGAGCCCCCCGAGATCCTTTGGGTGCCCCCAGAGCCCCCCGAGATCCCTGGGTGCCCCCAGGTCCCCAGAGCCCCCCCCCGAGATCCTTTGGGTGCCCCCAGGTCCCCCAGAGCCCCCCGAGATCCTTTGGGTGCCCCCAGGTCCTCCCAGAGCCCCCCGAGATCCTTTGGGTGCCCCCAGAGCCCCCCCGAGATCCTTTGGGTGCCCCCAGGTCCCCCAGAGCCCCCCGAGATCCTTTGGGTGCCCCCAGAGCCCCCCGAGATCCTTTGGGTGCCCCCAGGTCACCAGAGCCCCCCGAGATCCTTTGGGTGCCCCCAGAGCCCCCCCGAGATCCCTTGGGTGCCCCCAGGCCCCCCAGAGCCCCCCCGAGATCCTTTGGGTGCCCCCAGGACCCCCCCGAGATCCTTTGGGTGCCCCCAGAGCCCCCCGAGATCCTTTGGGTGCCCCCAGGTCACCAGAGCCCCCCGAGATCCTTTGGGTGCCCCCAGAGCCCCCCCGAGATCCCTTGGGTGCCCCCAGGTGCCCCAGAGCCCCCCGAGATCCTTTGGGTGCCCCCAGGTCCCCCAGAGCCCCCCGAGATCCTTTGGGTGCCCCCAGGTCACCAGAGCCCCCCGAGATCCCTTGGGTGCCCCCAGGTCCCCCCAGAGCCCCCCCCCCCGAGATCCTTTGGGTGCCCCTAGGTCACCAGAGCCCCCTGAGATCCTTTGGGTGCCCCCAGGTCCCCCAGAGCCCCCCCGAGATCCCTTGGGTGCCCCCAGGTCCCCCGGGACCCCCGACCACCCCATGGGTGCCCCAAGGTTCTCCAGGACCCCTTGAGGTCCCCTTGGGTGCCCTCGGGACCCCCCGTGATGTCCCCATGGGTGCCCTCGGGACCCCCGTGATGTCCCCCCATGGGTGCCCCCGGGACCCCCGTGAGGCCCCCGCGGGTGCCCCCGGGACCCCCTGACGTCCCCATGGGTGCCCCCAGGTCCCCCGGGACCCCCGACCACCCCTGGGTGCCCCAACGTCCTCCAGGACCCCCTCTCACCCCTGGGTGCCCCCAAGACCCCCCGACCACCCATGGGTGCCCCAAGGTTCTCCAGGACCCCCGTGAGGTCCCCTTGGGTGCCCCCAAGACCCCCGTGATGTCCCCATGGGTGCCCCCCAGGTCCCCCAAGACCCCCTGCCACCCCTGGGTGCCCCCAAGACCCCCTGACGTCCCCATGGGTGCCCCCAGGACCCCCGACCACCCCATGGGTGCCCCAAGGTTCTCCAGGACCCCCGTGAGGTCCCCATGGGTGCCCCCAGGTCCCGCGGGACCCCCCGACCACCCATGGGTGCCCCAACGTCCTCAGAGCCCCCCGTGAGGTCCCCATGGGTGCCCCCAGGTCCCCCAGGACCCCCGACCACCCCTGGGTGCCCCCAAGACCCCCTGACGTCCCCATGGGTGCCCCCAGGTCCCCCAAGACCCCCTCTCACCCCTGGGTGCCCCCAAGACCCCCGACCACCCATGGGTGCCCCAAGGTTCTCCAGGACCCCCGTGATGTCCCCCATGGGTGCCCCCAAGACCCCCGTGATGTCCCCCCATGGGTGCCCCCGGGACCCCCGCGAGGCCCCCACCCGCGGGTGCCCCGGCGTCACCCCCGCCCCCGCCGTGTCCCCCCCCCCCAGATGTTCATCGTGGACAAGGTGGAGGGCGACGCCTGCACCCTCAACGAGTTCTCCATCACCGGCTCCACCTACGCCCCCGAGGGAGACGTGTGAGTGGCCGCAGGGGGGCGTGGCCCCGCCCCCCACCCTTGGGTGGCCCCGCCCCCTCCCCCCCGTGGGGACACCTCGGGGTGCCGGGGCGGGGGGGGGGGGGCTGTCGGTGGGGCGGGGGGGACGGTGGAGGAACTGGGTGGGTGGTGGTGGTGGTGGTGGGGCGCCCGTGGGGACGTCGGGGGGCACCCGAGGGGGTGGGCGGGGGTCTTGGGGACCTCGGGGCGCCCATGGGGACTCAGGGGGTCCGGGGGGCACCCGAGGGGGTGGGCGGGGGTCTTAGGGGTCCTGGGGGCACCCGAGGGTGTGGGTGGGGGTCTTGGGGGACCTCGGGGGGGCCTGGGGGCACCTGAGGGGGTGGGTGGGGGTCTTGGGGACCTCAGGGTGCCCGTGGGGACTCGGGGGGTCCTGGGGGCACCCGAGGGGGTGGGCGGGGGTCTTGGGGACCTCGGGGCACCCGTGGGGACTTGGGGGGGTCCTGGGGGCACCCGAGGGGGTGGGCGGGGGTCTTGGGGACCTCAGGGTGCCCGTGGGGACTCGGGGGGGTCCTGGGGGCACCCGAGGGGGTGGGCGGGGGTCTTGGGGACCTCGGGGGGTCCTGGGGGCACCTGAGGGGGTGGGTGGGGGTCTTGGGGACCTCGGGGCGCCCGTGGGGACGTTGGGGGGTCCTGGGGGCACCCATGGGGACCTCAGGGGGGTCCCGGGGGGGTCCTGGGGGGTCCCGGGGCGCTGGGGGGGGAGGGGCACCCGAGGGGCGGTTGAGGTTCCTCAGAGCCGTGGGGCCGCCCGGGGGTCCTCGCGTGACCTCCAGGAGACTTTGGGGGGGCGGGGGTGACACCGCCCCACCCCCCCCCACACCCCCACCCCCCACCGCCGCCCCTCCCCCGCCGCAGGCTGAAGCAAGGAGAAGCCGGTGAAGGCCGGCCAGTACGACGGACTGGTGGAACTGGCCACCATCTGCGCCCTCTGCAACGACTCCTCCTTGGACTACAACGAGGTGAGGCCCCGCCCCCTGCCCCTCCCCCCCACCCCCCCACCCCCCACCCCACCCCGAGGTGACCCCCGGCCCGCCCCTCCCCCGCAGGCCAAGGGGGTGTACGAGAAGGTGGGGGAGGCGACGGAGACGGCGCTGACCTGCTTGGTGGAGAAGATGAACGTCTTCAACACCGACGTGCGCAGCCTCTCCAAGGTGGAGCGCGCCAACGCCTGCAACTCCGTAAGGGCGCCCCCTGCTGGCCGCCGCCGCCGCCGCCGCGCGCGCCCAACGCCTTCCCCCCGGGTGGGGGGAGGGGGGAGGGGGGCACCCGGCCACGCCCGCTGCCCGGGCGCTGGAACCCGGTGTGGTCTGCGCGTCCTCGTTGACCTCGTGACCTCGTTGACCCCGCGTCTTCGTTGACCTCGTTGACCCCGCGTCTTCGTTGACCCCACGTCTTCGTTGACCCCACGTCTTCGTTGACCCCACGTCTTCGTTGAGCTCGTTGACCCCGTGTCCTCGTTGACCCCACGTCTTCGTTGACCCCACGTCTTCGTTGACCCCGCGTCCTCGTTGACCCCATGTCTTCATTGACCTCGTTGACCCGGTGTCGTTGTTGACCCATGCCCTCGTTGACCTCGTTGACCCCATGTCCTCGTTGACCCCACGTCTTCGTTGTTGACCTCATTGACCCCCTATGTTCGTTGACCCCGTTGACCCCGTATCTTCATTGACCTTGTGACCTCGTTGACCCCGTGTCTTCGTTGTTGACCCTCATTGACCCTGTGACCTCGTTGACCCCATGTTTTCATTGACCTCGTTGACCCCGTGTCCTCGTTGACCCCATGTGTTCGTTGTTGACCTCATTGACCCATGCCCTCGTTGACCTCGTTGACCCCACGTCTTCATTGTTGACCTCATTGACCCGTATCTTCGTTGACCCCGTGTCCTCGTTGACCCCACGTCTTCGTTGTTGACCTCATTGACCCCGTGTCCTTGTTGACCCCACGTCTTCGTTGACCTCGTTGACCCCGTGACCTCGTTGACCCCATTTTCGTTGACGTTGTTGACCCCGTGTCCTTGTTGACCTCATTGATGTCCGTTGACCCCACGTCTTCGTTGACCTCGTTGACCCTGTTGACCCCATGTCCTCATTGACCCCGTGTCCTCGTTGACCCCATTGACCCCACGTCTTCGTTGACCTCATTGACTCCACGTCCTTCGTTGACCCCATTGACCGCACGTCTTCGTTGACCTCGTTGACCTTGTTGACCCCGTGTCCTCATTGACCCCGTGTCCTCGTTGACCCCCACGTCTTCGTTGACCTCATTGACCTCGGTGACCCATGTCCTCGTTGACCCCATTGACCCCCGTTGACCCCGTTGACCCCGTGTCCTCCTTGACCCCACGTCCTTGTTGACCCTGCATCTTTGTTGACCCCGTGTCCTCGTTGACCCCAACGTCTTTCCCCAAGCCCCTCCCCAAGCCCCGCCCCCTCCCCAAGCCCCCGCCCCCCGCCCAAGCCCCGCCCCCCACGCCGGCGGCCCCGCCCGCAGGTGATCAAGCAGCTGATGCGGAAGGAGTTCACCCTGGAGTTCTCCCGCGACCGCAAGTCCATGTCGGTCTACTGCTCCCCGGCCAAGGCCTCGCGCGCCGCCGTGGGCAACAAGATGTTCGTCAAGGTGAGCCCCGCCCCCCCTCCCCCCACCCCGGGCCACGCCCCGCCCCCTCGGGCCACGCCCACCCCCTCCCCCGCCCCGCAGGGCGCCCCCGAAGGCGTCATCGAGCGCTGCAACTACGTGCGGGTGGGCACCGCCCGCGTCCCCCCTGACGCCGGCCGTCAAGGAGAAGATCTTGGGGGTCATCAAGGAGTGGGGCACCGGGCGGGACACCCTGCGCTGCCTGGCCCTGGCCACCCCGCGACACCCCGCCCAAGAAGGAGGACATGGTGCTGGAGGACTCCACCAAGTTCGCCGAGTACGAGGTGAGCTCCTCGGGGCGGGGGCGGGGCGGGGCGGAGCTACGCGGGGTCCTTCTGCGGGCTGCTGGGACCTTCTCTGGTGGCTCCTTGGTCCCGGAAGGGTCTAGAACGTCAAATTTCTGGGGTTCCTGGCCCTGTATGGACCATCTAGGACCTTCTCTGGTGGGTCCTTGGTCCTGGAAGGGTCTAGAACGTCAGATTTTTGGGGTTCCTCATCCCATACGGACCATCTAGGATCTTCTCTGGTGGGTTCTTGGTCCTAGAAGGGTCTAGAACGTCCCATTTCTGGCATTCCTGGTCCCCTTCGGACCATCTAGGACCTTCTCTGGTGGCTCCTTGGTCCTAGAAGGGTCCTAGAACGTTCGATTTTTGGGGTTCCTGGCCCCCTACGGACCGTCTAGGACATTTCTGGTGGCTCCTGGGTGCTATAGGGTCCCTTTTTATGGGAGTTTGGGGGTCCACCATGGATCTAACATGGGTTTTGGGGATCCACCATGGATCTGATGTGGGTTCTGGAGGTCCACCATGGATCTGATGACAGTTTTGGGGATCCACCATGGATCTGATCTGGGTTTTGGGGGTCCACCATGGATCTGATGTAGCTTTTGGGGGTCCACCACCAATCTCACATGGGTTTTGGGGGGTCCACCATGGATCTGATGAGGGTTTTGGAGGTCCACCATGGTTTCTAACGTGGGTTTTGGGAGTCCACCATGGATCTGATGTGGGTTCTGGGGGTCCACCATGGATCTGCTGACAGTTTTGGGGGTCCACCATGCATCTGATGTAGCTTTTGGGGGTCCACCACCAATCTCACATGGGTTTTTGGAGGTCCACCATGGATCTGAGGTGGGTTTTGGGCGTCCACCATGGATCTAACGTGGGTTTGGGGGTCCACCGTGGATCTAACATGGGTTTTGGAGATCCACCATGGATCTGATGTGGGTTCTGGGGGGTCCACCATGGATCTGCTGACAGTTTTGGGGGTCCACCATGGATCTGATCTGGGTTTTGGGGATCCACCATGGATCTAACATGGGTTTGGGGGTCCACCATGGATCTGAGGTGGGTTTTGGAGATCTATCATGGATCTAGCGTGGGTTTGGAGGTCCACCACGGGTCTGACGCGGCTTCGGAGGTCCACGGTCAGTAACGCCGACCCCCGCCCCGTAGACGGACATGACCTTCGTGGGCTGCGTGGGGATGCTGGACCCCCCCCGGAAGGAGGTGATGGGCTCCATCCGGCTGTGCCGGGACGCGGGCATCCGGGTGATCATGATCACGGGGGACAACAAGGGGACGGCCATCGCCATCTGCCGCCGCATCGGCATCTTCAGCGAGGACGAGGAGGTGACGGGCCGGGCCTACACCGGCCCGCGAGTTCGACGACCTGCCCCCGGCCGAGCAGCGGGAGGCCTGCCGCCGCGCCCTGCTGCTTCGCCCGCGTCGAGCCCACCCACAAGTCCAAGATCGTGGAGTTCCTGCAGTCCTTCGACGAGATCACCGCCATGGTGAGGGGCGGGGCCGGGGGGGGGGCTGCCGTGGGGCCAATGGGGGGGGTTTTGGGGGTCCACCGTGGAGCTGAGGTGGGTTTTGGGGGATCCACCATGGATCTGACGTGGGTTTTGGGGGTCCACCATGGATCTGACGTGGGTTTTTGGGGGTCCACCATGGATCTCACATGGGTTTTGGAGGTCCACCATGGATCTGACGTGGGTTTTGGAGGTCCACCGTGGATCTGAGGTGGGTTTTGGGGGTCCACCATGGATCTCACGTGGGTTTTGGGGATCCAAGATGGATCTAACATGGGTTTTGAGGATCCACCATGGATCTCACATGGGTTTTGGAGGTCCACCATGGATCTGAGCTGGGTTTTGGGGGTCCACCATGGATCTCACATGGGTTTTGGAGATCCACCATGGATCTCACGTGGGTTTTGGAGGTCCACCATGGATCTGAGGTGGGTTTTGGGCGTCCACCATGGATCTATCATGGGTTTTGGAGATCCACCATGGATCTGAGGTGGGTTTTGGAGATCCACCATGGATCTGAGGTGGGTTTTGGGGATCCACCATGGATCTGAGCTGGGTTTTTGGGGGTCCACCATGGATCTGAGCTGGGTTTTGGGGATCCACCATGGATCTGAGGAGGGTTTTGGGGGCCCACCATGGATCTGAGGTGGGTTTTGGGGGTCCACCATGGATCTGACGTGGGTTTTGGAGATCCACCATGGATCTGAGCTGGGTTTTGAGGATCCACCATGGATCTGACGTGGGTTTTGGGGGCCCACCACGCCCTCGACGTGGATTTTGACCTCCACCAAGACCCCGAGTTGACTTTTCGGGTGTCCCCCTCTGCCTCCTCCCACCCCGCAGACGGGCGACGGGGTGAACGACGCGCCGGCGCTGAAGAAGGCGGAGATCGGCATCGCCATGGGCTCGGGGACGGCGGTGGCCAAGACGGCGTCCGAGATGGTCCTGGCCGACGACAACTTCTCCACCATCGTGGCGGCCGTGGAGGAGGGCCGCGCCATCTACAACAACATGAAGCAGTTCATCCGCTACCTCATCTCCTCCAACGTGGGCGAGGTGGTCTGGTGAGGCGCCCGCTGCCTTCCCAGTTCCTCCCAGTTCCGACCAGTTCAGCCCAGTTCGGGCCCGGTCCCAGCTCATCTCGCCAGTTTCCCGCTATTCTCATTCGATATCCCAGTTTCCTCCCGGTTTCTCCAGCTGCTTTGGGTCCTCCCAGTTCACATCATCCTCCCCAGTGCCTCCCAGTTCCTCCCAGTTCTGCCCAGTTCGGCCCAGTTCCTCCCAGTTCCGCCCAGTTCGGCCCGGTTCAGCTCATCTCGCCAGCTTCCTGCTATTCCTGCCCCGTCTCCCAGTTTCCTCCCAGTTCCCTCCCAGTTTCCTCCCAGTTTCTCCAGCTGCCTTGGGTCCTCCCAGTCCACATCATCCTCCCCAGTTCCTCCCAGTTTGTCCCAGTTCATCCCAGTTCACCCCATCTCTCCAGCTTCCCGCTATTCCTGTCCAGTCTCCCAGTTCCTCCCAGTTCCTCCAGCTCCCTCCTGTCCCACCCGAGCCCCCTTGGTCCTCCCAGTCGGTGTCATCCTCCCCAGTTCATCCCAGTTCATCCCAGTTCACCCTAGTTCGGCCCAGTTTGGCCCAGTTCCTCCCAGTTCAGCCCAGTTCAGCTCATCTTGCCGACTTCCCGCTATTCCTGCTCCATCTCCCAGTTTCCTCCCAGTTTCCTCCCAGTTTCTCCAGCTGCTTTGGGTCCTCCCAGTTCACATCATCCTCCCCAGTGCCTCCCAGTTCCTCCCAGTTCTGCCCAGTTCGGCCCAGTTCCTCCCAGTTCCGCCCAGTTCGGCCCGGTTCGGCTCATCTCGCCAGCTTCCTGCTCTTCCTGCCCCGTCTCCCAGTTTCCTCCCAGTTTCTCCAGCTGCCTTGGGTCCTCCCAGTCCACATCATCCTCCCCAGTTCCTCCCAGTTTGTCCCAGTTCATCCCAGTTCACCCCATCTCTCCAGCTTCCCGCTATTCCTGTCCAGTCTCCCAGTTCCTCCCAGTTCCTCCAGCTCCCTCCTGTCCCACCCGAGCCCCCTTGGTCCTCCCAGTCGGTGTCATCCTCCCCAGTTCATCCCAGTTCAGCCCAGTTCACCCCAGTTTGGCCCAGTTCGGCCCAGTTCCTCCCAGTTCCGCCCAGTTCGGCCCGGTTCAGCTCATCTCGCCAGCTTCCTGCTATTCCTGCCCCGTCTCCCAGTTTCCTCCCAGTTTCTCCAGCTGCCTTGGGTCCTCCCAGTCCACATCATCCTCCCCAGTTCCTCCCAGTTTGTCCCAGTTCATCCCAGTTCACCCCATCTCTCCAGCTTCCCGCTATTCCTTTCCAGTCTCCCAGTTCCTCCCAGTTCCTCCAGCTCCCTCCTGTCCCAGCCGAGCCCCCTTGGTCCTCCCAGTCCCTGTCATCCTCCCCAGTTCATCCCAGTTCATCCCAGTTCACCCTAGTTCGGCCCAGTTCCTCCCAGTTCCTCCCAGTTCAGCTCATCTTGCCGACTTCCCGCTATTCCTGCTCCATCTCCCAGTTTCCTCCCAGTTTCCTCCCAGTTTCTCCAGCTGCTTTGGGTCCTCCCAGTTCACATCATCCTCCCCAGTGCCTCCCAGTTCTGCCCAGTTCGGCCCAGTTCCTCCCAGTTCTGCCCAGTTCGGCCCGGTTCAGCTCATCTCGCCAGCTTCCTGCTATTCCTGCCCCGTCTCCCAGTTTCCTCCCAGTTTCCTCCCAGTTTCCTCCCAGTTTCTCCAGCTGCCTTGGGTCCTCCCAGTCCACATCATCCTCCCCAGTTCATCCCAGTTCATCCCAGTTCACCCCATCTCTCCAGCTTCCCGCTATTCCTGTCCAGTCTCCCAGTTCCTCCCAGTTCCTCCAGGTCCCTCCTGTCCCACCCGAGCCCCCTTGGTCCTCCCAGTCGGTGTCATCCTCCCCAGTTCATCCCAGTTCATCCCAGTTCACCCTAGTTCGGCCCAGTTTGGCCCAGTTCCTCCCAGTTCGGCCCGGTTCAGCTCATCTCGCCAGCTTCCTGCTATTCCTGCCCCGTCTCCCAGTTTCCTCCCAGTTTCCTCCCAGTTTCTCCAGCTGCCTTGGGTCCTCCCAGTCCACATCATCCTCCCCAGTTCCTCCCAGTTCATCCCAGTTCATCCCAGTTCACCCCATCTCTCCAGCTTCCCGCTATTCGCACCTGCTCTCCCAGTCCCTCCCAGTTTCTCCAGTTCCCTCCCGTCGTCCCCAGTTCCCCCATCTCCTCCTGACCCCGCAGTTGCTCCCAGTCCATCCCAGTTGCCCCAGTTGCCCCAGCTCCCCCCAGTTTCCCACGGTGGTCCCCAGTTCCCCCCAGTTCCCCCCGTTGCCGGCTGCCCCCCCAGTTTCCCCAGTTTGCCTCCATTCCCGTCCAGTTCTGCCCCAGTCTCCACCCAGTTTCCCCAGTTCCCCCCTCATTCTCCCAGTTTCCCCAGTGCTGTCCAGTTCCCCCCCCCAGTTCCCCCCAGTTCCCCCCAGTTCCCCCCCATTCCCTCCCAATTCCCCCATTTTCCCCCCAATTTCCTCCCAATTCCCGTCCAGTCTCCCCAGTTCCCCCCTCCCAGTCCCTCCCAGTGCTCCCAGTTCCCTCCCAGTTGCCCTAGTTCCCCCCCAGTGCCCCCAGTTTCCCCCAGTTCCCCCCCATTCCCTCCCAGTCTCCCCATTTTTCTGCCAATTTTCCTCCAGTTCCCCCCATTTCCCCCCAGTTTACCCCTCCCAGTCCCTCCCAGTCCCTCCCAGTTCCCTCCCAGTGCCCCCAGTTCAGCCCCAGTTCCCCCAGTTTGCCCCAGTTCCCCCACATTCCCTCCCCATTCCCCCATTTTCCCCCCAATTTTCTCTGGATTCCCCCCCAGTCTCCCCAGTTCCCCCCTCCCAGTACTCCCAGTACCCTCCCAGTGCTCCCAGTTGCCCCCCAGTGGCCCCAGTTCCCCCCCAGTTTCCCCCCATTCCCTCCCAATCTCCCTTCCCCCCCTCCAAGACCCCCCAGTTCCTCCCAATTCCCCCCAATTCCCCCCATTCCCCCCTCCCAGCCCCCTCCCAGTCCCTCCCAGTGCTCCCAGTTCCCCCCCCAGTGCCCCCAGTTCAGCCCCAGTTCCCCCCCAGTGGCCCCAGTTCCCCCCCATTCCCATCCCAATCTCCCCATTTTCCCCCCAATTTCCCCCCAATTCCCCCCATTCCCCCCTCCCAGTCCCTCCCAGTGACCCCAGTTCCTCCCAATTCCCCCCAGTTCCTCCCCGCAGCCCCTCCCAGTCCCCTCCCAGTGCTCCCAGTCCCCTCCCAGTGCTCCCAGTTCCCTCCCAGTGCTCCCAGTTGCCCCCCCAGTGGCCCCAGTTCCCCCCCATTCCCTCCCAATCTCCCCATTTTCCCCCCATTTTACCCCCAATTTCCCCCCAATTCTCCCCATTTCCCCCCAGTTCCCCCATTTCCTCCCTCCCAGTCCCTCCCAGTGCTCCCAGTCCCTCCCAGTGCTCCCAGTTCCCCCCCCAGTGCCCCCAGTTCAGCCCCAGTTCCCCCAGTTTCCCCCAGTTCCCCCCCATTCCCTCCCAATCTCCCCAATTCCCCCCAATTCCCCCCACTCCCCCCTCCCAGCCCCCTCCCAGTCCCTCCCAGTGCCCCCAGTTCCCCCCAATTCCCCCCAATTCCCCCCACTCCCCCCTCCCAGCCCCCTCCCAGTCCCTCCCAGTGACCCCAGTTCCCCCCCAGCATCTTCCTGCCGGCGGCGCTGGGGCTGCCCGAGGCGCTGATCCCGGTGCAGCTGCTCCGGGTGAATCCCCCAGTGCTCCCAGTTCCTCCCAATTCCCCCCAGTTCCTCCCAATTTCCCCCAGTTCCTCCCAATTTCCCCCAGTTCCTCCCAATTTCCCCCAGTTCCCTCCCAGTTTCCCCAGTTCCCTCCTTCCAGTCCCTCCCAGTGCTCCCAGTTCCCCCCCAGTGCTCCCAGTTCCCCCCCAGTTCCCCTAGTTTCCCCCCATTCCCTCCCAATCTCCCAATTTTGCCCCCAATTCCCCCCATTACCCCCCCAGTTCCCCCATTTCCTCCCTCCCAGTCCCTCCCAGTGCTCCCAGTTCCCCCCCAGTGCTCCCAGTTCCCCCCCAGTGCCCCCGTTCAGCCCCAGTTCCCCCCCATTCCCTCCCAATCTCCCCATTTTCCCCCCAATTTCCTCCCAATCTCCCCATTTTCCCCCCAATTTCCCCCCAATTCCCCCCATTCCCCCCTCCCAGCCCCTCCCAGTGCTCCCAGTTCCCCCCCAGTGCTCCCAGTTCCCCCCCAGTGGCCCCAGTTCCCCCCCAGTTCCCCTAGTTTCCCCCCAGTTCCCCCCATTCCCTCCCAATTCCCCCATTTTACCCCCAATTTCCCCCCAATTCCCCCATTTCCTCCCTCCCAGTCCCTCCCAGTGCTCCCAGTTCCCTCCCAGTGCTCCCAGTTCCCCCCCAGTGCCCCTAGTTCAGCCCCAGTTCCCCCCCAGTGGCCCCAGTTCCCCCCCATTCCCTCCCAATCTCCCCAATTTCCCCCAATTTCCCCCCAATTCCCCCCATTCCCCCCTCCCAGCCCCTCCCAGTGCTCCCAGTTCCCCCCCAGTGCTCCCAGTTCCCCCCCAGTGGCCCCAGTTCCCCCCCAGTTCCCCTAGTTTCCCCCCAGTTCCCCCCATTCCCTCCCAATTCCCCCATTTTACCCCCAATTTCCCCCCAGTTCCCACATTTCCTCCCTCCCAGTCCCTCCCAGTGCTCCCAGTTCCCCCCCAGTGCTCCCAGTTCCCCCCCAGTGGCCCCAGTTCCCCCCCAGTTCCCCTAGTTTCCCCCCAGTTCCCCCCAGTTCCCCCCATTCCCTCCCAATTCCCCCATTTTACCCCCAATTTCCCCCCAATTCCCCCATTTCCTCCCTCCCAGTCCCTCCCAGTGCTCCCAGTTCCCTCCCAGTGCTCCCAGTTCCCCCCCAGTGCCCCTAGTTCAGCCCCAGTTCCCCCCGAGTGGCCCCAGTTCCCCCCATTCCCTCCCAATCTCCCCATTTTCCACCCAATTTCCTCCCAATTCCCCCCAATTCCCCCCATTCCCCCGCTCCCAGCCCCCTCCCAGTGCTCCCAGTTCCCCCCCAGTGCTCCCAGTTCCCCCCCAGTGGCCCCAGTTCCCCCCCAGTTTCCCTAGTTTCACCCCAGTTCCCCCCATTCCCTCCCAATTCCCCCATTTTACCCCCAATTTCCCCCCAGTTCCCCCATTTCCTCCCTCCCAGCCCCTCCCAGTGCTCCCAGTTCCCTCCCAGTGCTCCCAGTTCCCCCCCAGTGCCCCCAGTTCAGCCCCAGTTCCCCCCCAGTGGCCCCAGTTCCCCCCCATTCCCTCCCAATCTCCCCATTTTCCACCCAATTTCCTCCCAATTCCCCCCATTCCCCCGCTCCCAGCCCCCTCCCAGTGCTCCCAGTTCCCTCCCAGTGCTCCCAGTTCCCCCCCAGTGGCCCCAGTTCCCCCCCAGTTCCCCTAGTTTCCCCCCAGTTCCCCCCAGTTCCCCCCATTCCCTCCCAATTCCCCCATTTTACCCCCAATTTCCCCCCAATTCCCCCATTTCCTCCCTCCCAGTCCCTCCCAGTGCTCCCAGTTCCCTCCCAGTGCTCCCAGTTCCCCCCCAGTGCCCCTAGTTCAGCCCCAGTTCCCCCCCAGTGGCCCCAGTTCCCCCCCATTCCCTCCCAATCTCCCCATTTTACCCCCAATTTCCCCCCAATTCCCCCCAATTCCCCCCACTCCCCCCTCCCAGCCCCCTCCCAGTCCCTCCCAGTGACCCCAGTTCCCCCCCAGCATCTTCCTGCCGGCGGCGCTGGGGCTGCCCGAGGCGCTGATCCCGGTGCAGCTGCTCCGGGTGAATCCCCCAGTGCCCCCAGTTCCTCCCAATTCCCCCCAGTTCCTCCCCGCAGCCCCTCCCAGTCCCCTCCCAGTGCTCCCAGTTCCCTCCCAGTGCTCCCAGTTGCCCCCCCAGTGGCCCCAGTTCCCCCCCATTCCCTCCCAATCTCCCCATTTTCCCCCCATTTTGCCCCCAATTTCCCCCCAATTCCCCCCATTACCCCCCCAGTTCCCCCATTTCCTCCCTCCCAGTCCCTCCCAGTGCTCCCAGTCCCCTCTCAGTGCTCCCAGTTCCCTCCCAGTGCTCCCAGTTGCCCCCCCCAGTGGCCCCAGTTCCCCCCCATTCCCTCCCAATCTCCCCATTTTCCCCCCATTTTGCCCCCAATTTCCCCCCAATTCCCCCCATTACCCCCCCAGTTCCCACATTTCCTCCCTCCCAGTCCCTCCCAGTGCTCCCAGTTCCCTCCCAGTGCTCCCAGTTCCCCCCCCAGTGCCCCCAGTTCACCCCCAGTGCCCCCCCATTCCCTCCCAATCTCCCCATTTTACCCCCAATTTCCCCCCAATTTCCTCCCAATTCCCCCCACTCCCCCCTCCCAGCCCCCTCCCAGTCCCCTCCCAGTGCTCCCAGTTCCCTCCCAGTGCTCCCAGTTCCCCCCCAGTGGCCCCAGTTCCCCCCCATTCCCTCCCAATCTCCCCATTTTCCCCCCAATTTCCCCCCAATTCCCCCCATTCCCCCCTCCCAGCCCCTCCCAGTGCTCCCAGTTCCCCCCCAGTGCTCCCAGTTCCCCCCCAGTGGCCCCAGTTCCCCCCCAGTTCCCCTAGTTTCCCCCCAGTTCCCCCCAGTTCCCCCCATTCCCTCCCAATTCCCCCATTTTCCCCCCAATTTCCCCCCAATTCCCCCATTTCCTCCCTCCCAGTCCCTCCCAGTGCTCCCAGTTCCCCCCCAGTGCTCCCAGTTCCCCCCCAGTGGCCCCAGTTCCCCCCCAGTTCCCCTAGTTTCCCCCCAGTTCCCCCCAGTTCCCCCCATTCCCTCCCAATTCCCCCATTTTCCCCCCAATTTCCCCCCAATTCCCCCCATTCCCCCCTCCCAGCCCCTCCCAGTGGCCTCAGTTCCTCCCAATTCCCCCCAATTCCCCCCATTCCCCCCTCCCAGCCCCCTCCCAGTCCCTCCCAGTGACCCCAGTTCCTCCCAATTCCCCCCAGTTCCTCCCCGCAGCCCCTCCCAGTCCCCTCCCAGTGCTCCCAGTCCCCTCCCAGTGCTCCCAGTTCCCTCCCAGTGCTCCCAGTTGCCCCCCCAGTGGCCCCAGTTCCCCCCCATTCCCTCCCAATCTCCCCATTTTCCCCCCATTTTGCCCCCAATTTCCCCCCAATTCTCCCCATTTCCCCCCAGTTCCCCCATTTCTTCCCTCCCAGTCCCTCCCAGTGCTCCCAGTTCCCTCCCAGTGCTCCCAGTTCCCCCCCCCAGTGCCCCCAGTTCAGCCCCAGTTCCCCCAGTTTCCCCCAGTTCCCCCCCATTCCCTCCCAATCTCCCCAATTTCCCCCCAATTCCCCCCAATTCCCCCCACTCCCCCCTCCCAGCCCCCTCCCAGTCCCTCCCAGTGCCCCCAGTTCCTCCCAATTCCCCCCAATTCCCCCCACTCCCCCCTCCCAGCCCCTCCCAGTCCCTCCCAGTGACCCCAGTTCCCCCCCAGCATCTTCCTGCCGGCGGCGCTGGGGCTGCCCGAGGCGCTGATCCCGGTGCAGCTGCTCCGGGTGAATCCCCCAGTGCCCCCAGTTCCTCCCAATTCCCCCCAGTTCCTCCCCGCAGCCCCTCCCAGTCCCCTCCCAGTGCTCCCAGTCCCCTCCCAGTGCTCCCAGTTCCCTCCCAGTGCTCCCAGTTCCCCCCCAGTGGCCCCAGTTCCCCCCATTCCCTCCCAATCTCCCCATTTTCCCCCCAATTTCCCCCCAATTTCCCCCCAATTCCCCCCATTCTCCCGCTCCCAGCCCCCTCCCAGTGCTCCCAGTTCCCCCCCAGTGCTCCCAGTTCCCCCCCAGTGGCCCCAGTTCCCCCCCAGTTCCCCTAGTTTCCCCCCAGTTCCCCCCAGTTCCCCCCCATTCCCTCCCAATTCCCCCATTTTCCCCCCAATTTCCCCCCAATTCCCCCATTTCCTCCCTCCCAGTCCCTCCCAGTGCTCCCAGTTCCCTCCCAGTGCTCCCAGTTCCCCCCCAGTGCCCCTAGTTCAGCCCCAGTTCCCCCCCAGTGGCCCCAGTTCCCCCCCATTCCCTCCCAATCTCCCCAATTTCCCCCCAATTCCCCCCAATTCCCCCCACTCCCCCCTCCCAGCCCCTCCCAGTCCCTCCCAGTGACCCCAGTTCCCCCCCAGCATCTTCCTGCCGGCGGCGCTGGGGCTGCCCGAGGCGCTGATCCCGGTGCAGCTGCTCCGGGTGAATCCCCCAGTGCCCCCAGTTCCTCCCAATTCCCCCCAGTTCCTCCCCGCAGCCCCTCCCAGTCCCCTCCCAGTGCTCCCAGTCCCCTCCCAGTGCTCCCAGTTCCCTCCCAGTGCTCCCAGTTGCCCCCCCAGTGGCCCCAGTTCCCCCCCCATTCCCTCCCAATCTCCCCATTTTCCCCCCATTTTGCCCCCAATTTCCCCCCAATTCCCCCCATTACCCCCCCAGTTCCCCCATTTCCTCCCTCCCAGTCCCTCCCAGTGCTCCCAGTTCCCTCCCAGTGCTCCCAGTTCCCCCCCCAGTGCCCCCAGTTCAGCCCCAGTTCCCCCAGTTTCCCCCAGTTCCTCCCCATTCCCTCCCAATTCCCCCCATTACCCCCCCAATTTCCCCCCAATTCCCCCCAATTCCCCCCATTCCCCCCTCCCAGCCCCTCCCAGTGCTCCCAGTTCCCCCCCAGTGCCCCCAGTTCAGCCCCAGTTCCCCCCCAGTTCCCCTAGTTTTCCCCCAGTTCCCCCCAGTTCCCCCCATTCCCTCCCAATTCCCCCATTTTACCCCCAATTTCCCCCCAATTCCCCCATTTCCTCCCTCCCAGTCCCTCCCAGTGCTCCCAGTTCCCTCCCAGTGCTCCCAGTTCCCCCCCAGTGCCCCCAGTTCAGCCCCAGTTCCCCCCCAGTGGCCCCAGTTCCCCCCCATTCCCTCCCAATCTCCCCATTTTCCCCCCAATTTCCTCCCAATTTCCCCCCAATTCCCCCCACTCCCCCCTCCCAGCCCCCTCCCAGTCCCTCCCAGTGACCCCAGTTCCCCCCCAGCATCTTCCTGACGGCGGCGCTGGGGCTGCCCGAGGCGCTGATCCCGGTGCAGCTGCTCCGGGTGAATCCCCCAGTGCCCCCAGTTCCTCCCAATTCCCCCCAGTTCCTCCCCGCAGCCCCTCCCAGCCCCCTCCCAGTGCTCCCAGTTCCCCCCCAGTGCTCCCAGTTCCCCCCCCAGTGGCCCCAGTTCCCCCCCAGTTCCCCTAGTTTCCCCCCAGTTCCCCCCAGTTCCCCCCATTCCCTCCCAATTCCCCCATTTTACCCCCAATTTCCCCCCAATTCCCCCATTTCCTCCCTCCCAGTCCCTCCCAGTGCTCCCAGTTCCCTCCCAGTGCTCCCAGTTCCCCCCCAGTGCCCCTAGTTCAGCCCCAGTTCCCCCCCAGTGGCCCCAGTTCCCCCCCATTCCCTCCCAATCTCCCCATTTATTTCCTCCCAATTTCCCCCCAATCCCCCCAATTCCCCCCACTCCCCCCTCCCAGCCCCCTCCCAGTCCCTCCCAGTGACCCCAGTTCCCCCCCAGCATCTTCCTGACGGCGGCGCTGGGGCTGCCCGAGGCGCTGATCCCGGTGCAGCTGCTCTGGGTGAACCTGGTGACGGACGGGCTGCCGGCCACGGCGCTGGGCTTCACCCCCCGGCACCTGGACATCATGGACAAGCCCCCGCGCAGCCCCAAGGAGCCGCTCATCAGCGGTTGGCTCTTCTTCCGCTACCTGGCCATCGGCGGTGAGGCCCCGCCCACCGCGCCCCCGCCCCCCCGCGGGGCCTCCTGGGGGCGCCTCCCGGACCCCCGTGGTGGTGGTGGCACCTTCCAGACCTCCATGATGGTTCCTCGTGGACCCTTGGGGTGGTGGAACCTTCCAGAGCTCCATGGTGGAGGTTCCTTGTGGACCCCCATCGTGTGGCACCTTCTAGACCATCATGGTGGCACCTTCCAGACCTCCACGGTGGTTCCTCGAGGACCCTTGGGGTGGTGGCACCTTCTAGAGCTCCATGGTGGAGGTTCCTTGTGGACCCTTGGGGTGGTGGCACCTTGTAGACCTCCATGGTGCCACCATGTAGACCACCATGATGGTCTATGAGGCCCCCATGATGGTTCCTTGTGGACCCTTGGGGTGGTGGAACCTTCCAGAGCTCCATGGTGGAGGTTCCTTGTAGGCCATCGTGGTGGTGCCACCTTCCAGACCCCCATGGTGGTGGTGGTGGAACCTTCCAGACCTCCACGATGGTTCCTCA
>NW_028239003.1:0-29693 GCF_036417535.1 Chlamydotis macqueenii
AGGAGTGTTAATTAGCGGTGGCTCGTTAGGCGGTACTCACGGTAGCCCATGCCCTGCAGGAAGTACTTGAAGGCCTCGGTGAGCTTGGCCGGCTGCGCGGGTGGGGCCGTGACCTCCGACCCCTCCCCGGTGACCTCTGACCCCTGGCTGACCTCTGACCTCGCGACCCCGGTAAGGCCCGGTCCCCCCCCCCCAGCAGTCCTCTGAGCCCCTGTGACCTCTGACCCTCTGTGACCCCATGACCTCTGACCCCATGACCTCTGACCCTGTGTGACCCCATGGGGGGTGTCATGTGACCTCAGAGGAGGCCCGGTGACATCACAGGAGGCCCGGTGACATCACACGAGGCCCGGTGACATCACCAGTGACGTCACTCACCATGGCGTCCTTGTGGGGGAGTTGTCGCCCACCACCAGCAGCACCGGGCAGCTGGGGGGGCAAAGGTCAGGGGTCGCGGGGGGGTCACGGGGGTCACGTGGGGTCACGGGGGTCACGTGGGGTCAGGGGTCACTCACCGCAGGCTGTTGGCCCCGCTGCGCTGCAGGCCCAGGTCCCCGTGGCTGCAAGGGGGGTGTCCCAGTTCATCCTAGTGCCTCCCAGTTTGATCCCAGTTCCCCCTGTTTTCTCCCCAGTTCCCTCCCAGTTCTCTCCCAGTCCCTCCCAGTTCCCTTCCAGTTCCCCTCAGCTCAATCCCAGTTGCTCCCAGTCCCTCCCAGCCCCCCGGTACCCCCCCAGCTCCATCCCAGTTCAATTCCAATTCCTCCCAGTTTGATCCCAGTTTCCCCAGTACCCTCCCACTCCATCCCAGTCTGATCCCAGTGCCCCCAAATCCCATCCCAGACCCCCCCCAGTCCCCTCCCAGTCCCTCCCAGCCCCCCCAGTTCGATCCCAGTCCCCCCCGGTTCAATCCCAGTTCAGTCCCAGTCCTCCTAGCCCAGTCCCAGTCCCTCCCAGTTCCCTCCCAATCCCCCCCGGTTCAATCCCAGTTCAATCCCAGTCCCCCCCAGTCCCCTCGCAGTCCCCCCCAGTCCCCTCGCAGTCCCCTGCCAGTCCCCCCCCAGTCCCCCCCAGTCCCCCCCCAGTCCCCCCAGTTCCATCCCAGTCCCCCCCCGGTTCAATCCCAGTGCTCCTAGCCCAGTCCCAGTCCCCCCCCAGTTCCCTCCCAGTCCCCCCCGGTTCAATCCCAGTTCAATCCCAGTTCGATGCCAGTCCTCCTAGCCCAATCCCAGTCCCTCCCAGCCCCTCCCAGCCCCCCCAGTTCCCTCCCAGTCCGCCCCGGTTCAATCCCAGTTCAGTCCCAGTCCTCCTAGCCCAGTCCCAGTCCCCTCCCAGTCCCTCCCAGTCCCCTCCCAGTCCCCACCAGTCCCCCCAGTTCCATTCCAGCCCCTCCCAGTTCCCTCCCAGTTCAATCCCAGCTCGATCCCAGTGCTCCGAGGGCAGTCCCAGTGCCCCGCAGCCCCGCCGCAGCGCCCCCAGTTTGCCCAGTACCTGTTGTACATGGCCCAGAGCAGGGGGGCGTTGGGCGCCGCCCCCAGCCGCCGCCGGGCCTGCTGCACCGGGGGAGGGGCGGCCGCCAGCTCCTCCTGCGGCCCGCGCGTCACAGCCCCGCCCCTGCCCCGCCCCTGCCCCGCCCCTGTGTCTCAGCCCCGCCCCCACCCCGCCCCCGTGTCACAGCCCCGCCCCCGCCCCGCCCCCACCCTGTGACCCACAAGTGACCCTCCCCCAACCCTTAACTGAGCTCCCTGACCCACAAGTGCCCCCCCCGACCCACAAGTGGCCCTTGGGGCCTCCAGGTGGACTCTGGGCCCCCCAAGTGCCCCCCACAGGCCCCCCAAGTGCCCCTTGAGGGCCCCCAAAACTGACCCCCAAGACCCACAAGTGGCCCTCCCCAGACCCCCAAGCGCCCCCCGGACCCACAAGTGGCCCCCCACGGGACCCCCAAGTGCCCCCCCGCCCGACCTGCGTGAAGAGGTGCGCCAGGATGAGCTCGCTGCTGGAGGACGTCAGGCCCGACAGCTGGGGGGGCACCCGTGGGACCCACGGCGACCCACGGCGACCCACCGCGATCCACCGGCACCCACAGACACCGTAGGGAGCCACCGCGACCCACAGCGACCCACAGCGACCCACAGACACCGTAGGGACCCACAGCGACCCGCAGTGACCCACGGCGACCCACAGACACCCACAGACACGGTAGGGACCCACAGCGACCCACAGACACCGTAGGGACCCACAGCGACCCACAGCGACCGTAGGGACCCACCACGACCCACGGCGACCCACAGACACCGTAGGGACCCGCAGCGACCCACGGCGACCCACAGACACCGTAGGGACCCACAGCGACCCACAGCGACCCACAGCTACCGTAGGGACCCACAGCAACCCACAGCGACCCACAGACACCGTAGGGACCCGCAGCGACCCACAGCGACCCACAGCTACCGTAGGGACCCACAGCGACCCACAGCCGCCCACCAACACCGTAGGGACCCGCAGCGACCCACAGCCACCCACAGACACCGTAGGGACCCACAGTGACCCACGGCCGCCCACCGCCACCCACAGCGACCCACGGCGACCCATAGGGACCCACAGTGAGCCACACGCGACCCCAAGCGACCCACAGCGCCGCGGGGCCAGCAGCAGGGAACCCCCCCCAAACCCCGCCCCCTTCTGCCCCACCCCTCTCCCCATTGGCCCTCCCCACCCGCCGGCCCCGCCCACCTTGTGCGCCACCCAATCCACCCAGCCCTTGGCGCGGGGGTTGATGTTGATCAGCACCAGCCCCTCCACCGCCTCGGGGTGCAGCAGCTGTGGGGCGGGGCCAGACCCATAGCGCCCCACGGCCACGCCCTCCCACCCCATAGCGACCCCCCAGCCCCATAGCGACCCCCCAGCCCCACAGCCACGCCCCCCGAGAGCCCCCAGCGACCCACAAGTACCCAACCAAGAGACCCCACTAACCTCCTCCAGCCCCATAGCGCCCCACGGCCATGCCCCCCCCAGCCCCATAGCGACCCCCCAGCCCCATAGCGACTCCCCAGCCCCATAGCGACGCCCCCCTGCCCCATAGTGACCCCCCAGCCCCACAGCCGAGCCCCCAACCCCCCAGCGACCCACAAGTGCCCAGAGACCCCACTAACCTCCTCCAGCCCCATAGCGCCCCACGGCCATACCCCCCCGCCCCATAGCGACCCCCCCAGCCCCATAGCGACCCCCCAGCCCCATAGCCGAGCCCCCAACCCCCCAGCGACCCACAAGTGCCCAGAGACCCCACTAACCTCCTCCAGCCCCATAGCGCCCCACGGCCATGCCCCTCTGCCCCATAGCGACCCCCCAGCCCCATAGCGACCCCCCAGCCCCACAGCCATGCCCCCCTGCCCCATAGCGACCCCCCCGCCCCATAGCGACCCCCCCAGCCCCACAGCCACGCCCCCCAGCCCCATAGCGACCCCCCCAGCCCCATAGCGACCCCCCCCAGCCCCACAGAACCTCCCCCGAGATTCCCGCAGCCCTGCATTCCCCCCAAATCTGCCCCCCGCCCTGCCCCACGCCCCGCCCGACGCCCCGCCCCACATCTCACCCCAAATTTAGCCAGGACGAAGGCGCCGGCGCCCACCCCAATGCCCACGACGCTGGCGATGCTGGGGGGGTGGGCGGGGTCAGGCCGGTGCTGACCCCGCCCCCCCGTCCCGTCCCGCTACGGGTCAGGGGCCCCCTCCCCGCCCCACAGCGCCGTGGGGCGCCCCCCCGCCCACTCACTTGAGGTGCCGGAGGACGCAGGGGACGATTTCGGCCAGTTGCTCCAGGGAGGGGTACTGGTACCAGCGGGGGAGGGGCGGGGGGCGGGGGGGGGAGGGGCGACGGGGGGAGGGGCAAGGGGTCAATCGGGGGTCGAGGTGGGGGGAGGGCGGGCGAGGGGACCAATGAGGTGAAGCGATGGCGGTTGGAGGGGGGGAGGGGTGCGTAGGGTGACGCTGCGATGTGATGGCGGTCGAGGTGGGGGGACGGGGGGGCGGGGGGTCAACTGGGGGGGGGGGAGGGGTGGGGGGGTCAACAGAGAGACGACAGGGTCAACTGGGGGTTAGTGGGGGGCAACTGGGGGTTAATGGGGGTCAGTGGGGTCAACTGGGGGTTAATGGAGGCAACTGGGGGTTAATGGGGGTCAACTGGGGGTTAGTGGGGGGCAACTGGGGGTTAATGGGGGTCAGTGGGGTCAACGGGGGGTTAATGGGGGTCAACTGGGGGTTAATGGGGGTCAACGGGGGGCTTATGGGGGGCAACTGGGGGTTAATGGGGGAAACTGGGGGTCAGTGGGGGGCAACTGGGGGTCAATGGGGGCAACTGGGGGTTAATGGGGGTCAACAGGGGGTCAACTGGGGGTTAATGGGGGCAACTGGGGGTTAATGGGGGTCACAGGTCAACTGGGGGTTAATGGGGGTCAACTGGGGGTTAATGGGGGTCAATGGGGGGCTTATGGGGGGCAACTGGGGGTTAATGGGGGCAACTGGGGGTTAATGGGAAGCAACTGGGGGTCAATGGGGGCAACTGGGGGTTAATGGGGGTCAACAGGGGGTCAACTGGGGGTTAATGGGGGTCAGTGGGGTCAACTGGGGGTTAATGGGGGTCAACTGGGGGTTAATGGGGGTCAACGGGGGGTCAACTGGGGTTTAATGGGGGTCAACTGGGGGTTAATGGGGGTCAACGGGGGGTCAACTGGGGTTTAATGGGGGTCAACTGGGGGTTAATGGGGGTCAACTGGGGGTTAATGGGGTCAACGGGGGTTAATGGGGGTCAACGGGGGGTTAATGGGGTCAACGGGGGGTCAACTGGGGGTTAATGGGGGTCAACTGGGTGTTAATGGGGGCAACCAGGTGTTACTGGGGGTCACTGGGGGTTAATGGGGGTCAACTGGGGGTTAATGGGGGTTAACAGGGGTCAATGGGGGTCAACTGGGGGTTAATGGGTGCAACTGGGGGTTAATGTGGGGCTACAGGACAAGCTGCAAAAAAGGGGTGCCTTAATCAGGGAGCACCAATAGTGAGTACTTAATCAGGGAGTAGAAGGGGTGCCTTAATCAGGGAGCACCAATTGTGAGTACTTAATCAGGGAGTAAAAGGGGTGCCTTAATCAGGGAGCACCAATTGTGAAACTGCCGGCAATAATGGAAAAGGAGGTAGCCCTAGAATTATTATGCTCTCTATGAGAGGACTGAGTTATGACTCGGCCGTCCTAGAAGCTTTGCTGCAGTGGGCAAAGAAAAGGGAATTAATCCCCACAGTTGATGATCCTTTTGAACTCCCGACACAGGAAAAGATAGGAAAAAAGCTGTGGGATGAAATAAGTAAGGGATCTCCACCGTGTGGAAGCTAATGAACGAAACATTGATAAGCATGAAAGCCGAGCGTTCAGTTGCTGCATCTGCTTTTACGGCCTTAACTCCAGCCGACGGGTCCACCTCCACTACCAGCATGCTGTTCTCGGGTTTAACGAGCCCTGCCGCCGCCCCGGCTCGTGCTGAGGGTGGGGGGGTTCGAGCCCCAGCAAGGACTCCAGGAACTGCAGCCACAGCCCCTATAACTATAGATATGCGGGCACCAGAGGGAAAAACTGCCAAAGGCTTTTCACCACCATCAGACGTACCACCGCCAGGCACCCCGCCACGCTGCGCCAGTGCAGACTCAGAGTCACGAGCCTTTTCGCCGGCACCAACAGCTCTGGTTTATCCCCCGTTACCACCTTCTTCCCTGCCACCACGGCGTGAGGAGGAGGGGGATGAACATTCATCTGGCTCCAAGGACGCACAGCTGGAAGAGACGCTAAAAAGACTGGAAGCCCTAGAGATTCGCCTAGAAGTGTCACTGGGAAACTTGTCAACTCCTTCGCCTGTGCCGCATCGAGACCTGTCAGCATCCAACCTATTCATTCCGAACGGAGCATCGGGTGAGATCAGTCTTTTTGCACCTTTGCAAGGGACGCCGGCGGGAGGGGCCGGGGTTTTGAATCCGATAGTGCAGTGGAAAGAGGTGATTCGAGATGCTTTGATAGAAGGAGAGCCTTTTCCTATGGCATTTCCAGTTGTGACTGATAATACTGGGAAAAGTGTGTGGAAAGCATTAGACTGGAAAATATTGAAGGAAGCTAAAAGTGCAGTTACTCAGTATGGGCTAAAATCATCATATGCTCAATCTGTGTTGCAGCATATTTTTTCATCACAGTTGTTAGCTCCTTATGATATTAGAATGATTGTCCAGGTCGCAGCAGCTGCAGTTCTTTCAGTACTGGCAGGCTGCTTGTGATAGGGCAGCTGCAACGCCTCGACAACAGGGTGATCCATTATTCGGGGTGCAAACTCAAATGCTGATGGGAGCGGGACACTACACACGATCTGATTGGCAAGCGCAATTTGCTACCAAAGTGTTACAACTGGGCCAAGATTTGGCTTATAGAGCGCTTGCTAGGGTGCACGATGAAAAGTCTGGACCTGCCTTTACATCAAGAAGACAAGGTCCCACAGAACCATATGGGAAATTTATTGATCGGTTGCACACTGCAATTATGGCTCACCCTGATCTGGATGATGACATGAAAGCAAAGTTCTTAGATATGCTTGCCTTTAATAATGCTAATCAAAAAAAAACAAAAAACAAAAAACAAACCCAAAAAACTAAGAGAGCCCTCAGTGTGCTGCCAAAAGGATCTAGTACAGGGCAACTGCTGGAAGCTGCTGAGCGAATGTTAGAACAAGAAAAGGCTACAGTCATGGCTGCTGCTGTAGGTGCAGCCGTTAAACCGTTGATATCAATAAAGCGGCGCGTGATTAACTGTCTGTAACCCCCATTCCCTCTTTCCCCCCCCCCGCCCCCCATCCCTGTCCCGCTAAGGGGGCAGGGGAGGGAGGTGGAGATGGTGTTAAGCCTGGGAAGAGGGAGGGGTGGGGGGAGGTTGTCTTGTTCCCTTTTTCCTTATCCTGCTTTGGTTTTAGTGATGGTCTGTTTTGCCTGTAGCGGTGGCTTTAAGGATCCCTCCCTATTCTTGTCTTAAACCTCAGGTTTTAGTTTTCTTTCCTCTTATATGTCTGGGCCACAGCCGCCGCCAGGTGCCCCCACCCCCCCGCCCCTGACATGGTTAACAGATACTCCTGTCTGAGTCGAGCTTTGTATAAGTGGAAGGACCGTTCCCTCTTATAACATGGGGGAAGGGATACGCTTATGTCTTTACAGGAGCAGTAAACAAGTGGATCCCTGTCTGTATCATCTGCGGGTATTTCAGAACATGTTTGGTTGACCTGCCAGATACCGGTAGGACGGCAACTCTGTGTAAAACAGCAGCAACCACAAGTGCTGAGTGCTAAAACTACAAAAGATGGAACTTTTTGGGATCAGTAAAGATGGACTTCTATTTCTTTTTAACTATTCAAGAGCTAATGTTTCTAGAGGGGTAATGATTGTAAATGCTTTAAGATCTATACATTGCAACGACACAGCATGACGTAATCATGCGAGCACATATCAAAATCCAGACAGCATAAAAGACCTAAACGAAGCATACATAGCATTGAATCTGGTTGCCAAGATAATACAGAGTTTTGGAAACTAAGTAAAATTATTGCTGCTTCAGTCTTTACACCTGGTGTGGCAAGTGCCTAGGCATTAACTATGCTAAATAAATTGGACTGTTGGCTTGCTAAGCAAATAAATACAACTGTATCGGCACTATCAACGCTGTTAACTGATGTAGATTCTATATACTATGCTACTTTACAAAACAGAACCGCTGTTAGCCCGCAGAGCACATATTTGACGGGCCTTGTTGCATGCGCTGGCCACGCATGCAGCAACGTCTAGTCAGGCCTTGTTGTATGCGCTGGCCACGCATGCAGCAACACCTAGTCAGGACTCTTTCACTGAATCTGCTGAGGGTATAAACAGAGGTGGCTCGGAGCGAAGGGGAGAGGACAGACCCAGAGCACACTTTATTTACAACAGGGGACGCCCTGAAGGTGCTGCGCCTGCCTCCCTTCTCTGCTCTGACCCGGCTGATAAACATCCTCTTGCTCAGCGGTGTCTTTGGCATAGTTGGGTTAGTAACAGAATAGATCAGCAATAGATTTTTTTTATTATTAGCACAAAATCATGGTTGTCAGGATTTTGATGGGCTTTGCTGCATGAATCTGTCTGATCATTCGGAATCTATTCACAAAAGTATTCAAAACTTGCAAAAAGGAGTACAAAACCAGCAACAAAGTGATGGTTTTGATATATTCAGACATCTTTTGGTGACTTGATAAAAGCTTGTTACTAATAGCTGTAGGATGCTTATTCATTCCTTTTATATATGTATTTTGATCTATAATTCTGTGTCTTAAAATGTGTGCAAACTTTAATAGATAAAGCGTTGAAACAAGCCTCTTCTCCTAAACAAAGAAGGGGGAGATGTGGTATTTCGCTGAGCCAGTATGGTATCAGTGAAAGCACACCGACCTTGGGGGAGGAATGCAATCATGCTCTCAGGAAGAAAGCCATGGAATGAGAAGGGAAGCTTTAAGATACAAAACATTGTTAGCAGAATTTATGGCTTGTTTCAACAGAGGCCTGCAGAAAACTAGTCATTGCTCTTGTAGATAAGAAAGTTACTGGAGTTGTTATATCCATAATAGTAGAAAAATGTTATAGTAGAAAATTACTAGAAGGTACTGAAACTTAGCTTTGCTTTGTAATCATGAATATGCATAAACATGTGATCAGTAATTTTATTAACTAAGCTTGTGTGTGGCATAACTGGGTGGTTGCTGTCCTTGGTTAAAATCGGAATTATGATACTAGGCATCATACTAGGCATAACATACCATGCTTGCAAAAAATGATTAACAACTCAATACAGACAATCTGGCTCATAAAAAAAAAAAAAAAAAAAAAAAAAGAAGAAAAGGGAGATTCAGTAGAGGCCTACATGAACCTAGTTGATATTGTAGTAAAATAAGGTCAGGAGTACCAAAAAGAGCCATAGGAGGACCATGTTATTTTGGAAAATTGATAATGTTTGCTCCACCTATGAGAACATTACGGAATCACACTCGAGCAAGAAGATCGCTAAAAGTATTGACTCCCCATTGTGACGGCAATTTAACCCTGTTGGGTACAGCTGAGCGGATAGCATTATCTTTATTTGTTCCTTGGGCAGCAACTGCAAAAGCTTTAGCTAACTTAAATAAATTAGCTTGTTGGGCACAAAAGCAAATGAATTTAACCTCTAGCATGTTATCAGGATTATTAGAAGACATGGATAGTATGCGTCATGATATTTTTGCAGAATCTAGCAGCCATTGATTTTTTGTTATTAGCGCATAAGTGGGTCTGGATTGTTCAAAACAAAAAGGGGGATTTGTTGGATACCTGGAGTATCAGGGACACTTAGTGAACAATCCAGACCGAATGGAATTGTTATGTTTGTGAGCAGCAGGCCTCAAGGACATCACTGAAGCCGCTTGTGAGAAAGTAATGAAGCCGCCTGTAAGAAAGTACTGAAGCCACCTGTGAGAAAATAATGAGGCCGCCTGTGAGAAAGTAATGAAGCTTCCTGTGAGAAAGTAAACGAAGCAACCTTGAAGAAGATCGTAAACAACTCTGAGAAAGTGAAAACATGAAAAGTACGGGACTTTCAGGTTAACGGGACTTTCCAGATTAGCTAACTGCAAGTAGCAAGGATATGCAAATGTAACTATTAGAGCTTAAGCCAATCACGCAATGACTAGTAGGCATATTTTATCTTAGCAATATAAATATGTGCACCCGGGACTAATAAATCGAACTACGCTTATTACTCATATTGAGTCTTTTGTCGTACGTTCCTCCGTCGCTCGCAGGACTGCACCCCGTGGAAGAGATGACCCACGCCGGAGCAGTTTCACGAAGGACTGTGGCCCGTGGGAGGGACCCCACGCTGGAGCAGAGGAGGAATGCAAGGAGTTCTTCCCCCGACGATGACACAGAGGCGTAAAACAACGCGTGATGAACTGACTGCGACCCCCATTCCCCCCCCCACCGCCCCCGACCCCCCCCTCCATGCCGCTCGGGAGGGGAAGGTAGTAGAGATAATGTTAAGCCCGGGAAGAG
Source organism: Chlamydotis macqueenii (assembly GCF_036417535.1). Lineage (NCBI taxonomy): Eukaryota > Metazoa > Chordata > Aves > Otidiformes > Otididae > Chlamydotis > Chlamydotis macqueenii. The sequence goes on from NW_028239003.1 coordinate 10,122, forward strand.
GGAGGGGTGGGGGGAGGTTATCTTGTTCCCTGTCTCATTCTCCTGCTAGTTTTAGAAATAAATGAGTGTTTTTCCCCAAGTCGAGTCTGTTTTGCCTGTAACGGTAACTTTACAAATTTCTTCCCGTCCTTATCTCAAACCTCGAGCCGTTTTTCTTATATCATCTCCTCCTATTCTCTCGGAGGGTGGGGGGAGCGAGAGAGAGACTGCGTAGTCTGGTCCCGATCGGGGCTGAACTACGACAGTGGCCCAGCTGTCTGAGAGCAGTAGCAGCTGTCATTCTAAACATTCAAGAAGCCTGAAAGTTCACTCTAGGCCAGAAAATGACTGTCCTAGTTTCCCAGACTGTATCTGCGGTCCTTGAAGCAAAAGGAGGGCATTGGCTTTCCCCACAAAGGTTCCTGAAATATCAAGCTATAATGGTTGAACAGGATGATGTTGAAATCGTGACCACAAACATCATCAATCCGGCCTCATTCCTTGATGGGAACATCGGGGAGCCGGTGAGTCATGACTGCTTGGAAACAATTGAAACCATGTATTCTAGTCGAACGGATCTTAAAGATGTCCCTGTCGATGGAGCCGAACATTGGTTCACCGATGGAAGCAGCTATATGTTAAATGGAAGGCGACATTCCGGATATGCTGTTACCACTTTTGAAAAGGTGATAGAGTCCAGGCCACTATCAGCCGATGTCTCAACCCAAAAGGCCGAGATCATAGCCCTTACCTGAGCCCTGGAGAGAGCCCAGGGAAGGACTGTAAACATTTGGACTGACCCTAAATATGCCTTTGGGGTGGTACATGCCCATGGAGCAATATGGAAGGCAAGAGGACTGTTAAATTCTCATGGAAAAACCATCAAACACGCAGAAGGGATTTTGAAAATCCTGAATGCAGTCCAGCTTCCCAAAAAGGTGGCAATTATGCATATTAAAGCACACCAGAAAGTGAGCACAGAATTGGAAAGAGGAAATGAGCTGGCAGATAGGGAAGCAAAACAAGCAGCTAGAGAAACAATCAAGGTAGAGGGTGCGCTAATACCTGATGGACAGGTATTTCTAGAAGGTAAACCAGAATACACAAAGGAAGTCGGCAAACTTATTAATGATCTAAAGGGGTCATATAATGAGGAAGGGTGGGCCAATTACTACCCCTCACACGGGAGGGTAGTAATTCCCTCCTACATGATATGGTCAGTAGTCCGAGAAGAACATAGAAAAAGACACTGGGGGGAGGCGGGGGCAGAAGCCCTATATAAAGATCTCATCAGGAACATAATAGCGTGAAACTTAGACACTACCGCTAGACAAGTAACTCAACAATGTGATCTTTGTCTCCAGACTAATCCTAAAGTTGTAAAAGGGCCGAAACTTGAAAAAATCGGAAAGGGGAATGGTCCGGGACAACGTTGGCAGATTGATTTCTCAGAACTCCCTAGAAAAGGGGGGTATCGATACTTATTAGTACTTACGGATACCTTTTCAGGCTGGCCAGAAGCTTTCCCGTGCGGAACTGCTAAAGCCTGGGAAGTAACCAAAATACTGCTCCAGGAAATAGTACCTAGGTTTGGAGTCCCAGCAGTAATGCCCTCGGATAGAGGACCACATTTTGTGTCCAGAATAGTACAAGCAATTAGCCACCATCTAGGGATAGAGTGGCAATTACATACCTCTTACCGACCACAATCAAGTGGCCAGGTGGAGAAAATGAATCACCCAATCAAACAACAGATTGTCAAGTTGGGTCAGGAAACTAATCTAACTTTACCATTAGCTCTTATACGAATACGAACCAGACCAAGAGCAAGAGAAGGGCTTAGTCCATTCGAAATTCTATATGGACGACCCTATGGGGTACAAAAGGGAACGTCTTCACAAATTGGTGAAGAAATAATGACCTCCTATATGGTGGCACTAAACAAACAATTAAAAAGAATTGAAAAACATGCAATGGGAACACGTCGTAGGGGTCTGGATGGGCCTGTTCACGATATACAACCAGGGGACTATGTATATGTTAAATCTCTTACAGAAAAAACTCTGGAACCACAGTGGGCCGGACCTTTTCAAGTCCTCCTCACCACCTACACGGCAATTAAGGTAAAGGGACAGAACTCCTGGATACACCATACTCGGATCAAGAGAGCCTCTGCAACCTTGTGGAAAGTAACTCCAGACAACAATGAAGACTTGAGACTTAAACTCGTTCGAACGGATAAGGGCGGGAACAGTGCAGTAGTGAACCGGAGGGACACCACAGCAAACGATACCGGACAAAGAAACCGGGACCGGCCAGTAACTAATCTCGCCCAAATCTGTCATCGGTGCAGTTTATATCTTATTTGTCATTTTATTATAGGAAATATAAAACCCATTTTAGCAGGTCACCAAAGGCAGTACATTATCTACAGAAGTAGCTGTACTAATCCACTAGACCAACTAAATCCTAAAATGACCAATTGTTTAATTGGAATTGTGATTGGGCTTACAATATTTTCCTGCATCTTACCACCAACTTGTAATCAAAAGGACACCAAATGGCCGTGGTCTCACGCCTCCCTTGGGTTTACAGGAAGCATGGGACCACCTTTTAAACGGTCGGGCTTAAACTTGGCCACTGTGGTTATGCACAAAATGGAAATGTACTCAGGGCATGAGTGGGGCTGGGACAGAGGCAACAGGGATCCTTAATACTATGGTGCGCCCCGTTGTGATCTTATTGATTAGCTTAGGAGTTTTATTAATATTAACTATTGTGCTGTACCTATGGGTTTGGAGAATGTTTAAGAAAGTAACACTGTCGTAGTTCAGCCCCTATCAGGACCAGACTACGCAGTCTCTCTCTCACTCCTCCCACCCTCCGAGAGAACAGGGGGAGATAACGTAAGGAAAAACGGCTCGAGGTTTGAGATAAGGACAGGGAGAAATCCTTAAAGTTACCATCACGGGCAAAACAGACTCCTCTTGGGGAAAACTATTCATTTATTACTACAAACAGCAAGATAATGAGACAGAGAACAAGATAACCTCCCTCCACCCCTCCCTCTTCCCAAGCTTAACATTATCTCTACTACCTTCCCCCCCCCGAGTGGCACAGGAGGGGGAAGAGGGAATGGGGATTGCGGTCAGTTCATCACGCGTTGTTTTACACTGCTGCTTCATGGTTGGGGGAAGAACTCGCATTCCTCCCCTGCTCTGTTGTGGGGTCCCACCCGTACGCCACAGTCCTTCCTGAAACTGCTCCGGCATGGGTCATCTCTTCCACGGGGTGCAGTCTCTCCAGAACGGCTGTCCCAGCGGGCCCTCCATGGGCCACAGCTGCCTTCAGGCATCCACCTCCCCCAGTACAGGATCCTTCACGGGCTCCAAGTGGATCTCTGCCCCTCCGTGGACCTCCATGGGCTGCAGGGGGACAACCTGCTCCACCATGGTCGTCACCACAGGCTGCAGGGGAATCTTGGCCAGGAGCCGCATTACTCCTCCCACTCCTTCTGAACTGACCTGGGCATCTGCAGCCGTTCCTCACAACAGGCTGGTAGATGTCTCTCAGGATCCTTTTTACATCTTATTCACTTCTCCTCTCCTCTCCACTTCCTGCAGCCGGGCCGGACCAATTCGGGCCCAGTCAGCCGCTTGGCGAGAGGCCAGAGGGTGAGGCCTGCAAGGCCCATAAGGCCTGCGCCTCCCCCTCTGTGCCTCTGCCCCCCGCTCAGCTGCTTCACATCTCTCCCTTTTTTTTTTTTTTCTGTTTTCCCCTATTTGAATACGTTATCACAGAGGCATTATCATGGGACATTCTGCTACCAATTGGCTTGGCCTTGGCCAGCAGCGGGTCCGCTCTAGGCCCGGCCGAGTCCACTGAACAAAGGGGAGCGACTTCTAGCAGTTTCCTACAGAAGCTACCACCTTAGCCCCCCCCCCACTAACAAAACCATGTATGATGCTTCATATCATTCAGGGAAACTGTTTAAGTAAAAGAATTTACTTAGTGTGATAAAAAGGGGGGATTGATATAGGGGACAATAAGTTAATCACAACTATATATGTATGCTCTTAAAGAATTGTTGTAGTTCAGCCCCGATCGGGACCAGACTACGCAGTCTCTCTCTCACTCCCCCCCCACTCTCCAAGAGAACAGGGGGAGATTTGGTAAACAAAAGAAAACCAGGAAAAAAACCAAACCCGTGGGTTGAGATTGAACAAAAAGTAAATTTAACAGTAATGACAGAAGAAAACAAAACAGTGATGCAATACAAATATAGTATAATGGCATACAACAAATCTCCACACCTAGTTTCTTCCACGTAGCAGGAGGCTCCTTTCACCACCCTCCTCACTTACATACTGAGCCCCAGCAGTTAGCTGATTAGTTAACTATCCCAGCCATAGGGGCTACCAGCTTCAGTACTCCACCCAGCTCAGGTAAATATTAACTCTATCCTAGCCAGAAACAGGACAAGAATACAGTTATAAAACATAGTCATGTACCCATATAGCTTAGAGAAACAATTAATGGAAGAGGAAGTCTGTTTTTTTTTTCTTTTCCTGACGAAGGACTCATTTGTAAGGAGTGAGAAACAGTCCCTACTGCTCAGTGGGAAAAAATCTTAAAAATCCTGAACCTTTTGTTACATGGTGACCAGCTCTGAATACCCTTGCTGCTCCTCACCGGCTCTTGCTACCACACATACAGGCTCCAAACTCTGGGGCTCCGGGCTTTCCTAGACCACCAGGACAGGGTGGTAAAGATCTACAGGCATAAAAAAAATCTACAGGCCAGGAAACATTGGGGCTCCGGGATTTCTTAGACCACCAGGACTCCGACGTTTAACACCAGCTCGAGCTGTCCGCCTAGTGTTAAACCACAGCTTAAAAATGGTGAATGTCAGACAGCTGCTCCCACACCAGAAGTGTCAGCTCTGGAATGTCTTGCTGCTTCTCACCAGCTCTAGGCACCACATCTACAGGCTCACAAACATTGGGGATCCGGCATTTCCTGGGACACCAGGACTCCGACGTCTACCATCACCTCAACTCAGCAGTCCCTTTTGAAAAAAATCTTAAAAATCACACAGTCAGAAGACTGCTCCCACACCAGAAGTGACATTTCTGAAAGCTCTTGCTTCTCCTGCCCGGCTCTTGCCACCGCATCTACAGGCTCACAAATATTGGGACTGCGAGATTTCCTAGAACACCAGCACTCCAACGTTTACCACGGTGTACTTATGGCCGCCCAGTGAAAACACTCTTATATATCATGAACGTTGGATGATAGATCCCACACCAGAAGTGCCAGCTCTGAAAACCCCTCAGTGGCTCTTGCCACCGCATCTACAAGCCCAGCAACACTGGGGCTCCGTTCTTTCCTAGACAATCAGGACTCCGACTTTTGCCACCATGTACACCAGTAAACTTTCAGAGGTGGCACTTTTGGTGTTAAAGCAATCGTCTGAGTTAGTGATTTTTAAGATTTATTTCTCACTGTGCAGCAGCTCTAGGTGATGGTAAGTGTCAGAGTCCTGCTGGTGGAGGAAAGCCCAGAGACTCAATGTTTCTGAGCCTGTAGATGTGGTGGGAAGAGTCGGTGAGGAGCAGCAAGAACTTTTAGAGCAGGCATTTCAGGTGTTGGAGTAATTGTCTGACTTCCTTCTCCGCGGCTGCTTCCAAGTTGACGGTAACTGCCAGCGTGCTAGCTGTGTAGGACAGTGAAGAGGCTGACGCGTGTGTGTCCGTAGAGCTGCTAGAAAGCGTACGTGACGAGCAGGAAGGGCTTTCAGAGCAGCCGGTTCTCGTCTTGGACAGTCGCCACACATCCGCACTTTTAGTGCCTCAGAACCCCGGACAGCTTGCAAAACACGGCTGTAACTGTCCCAGCGCAAGCTGTTCAGGAAAGCACAGAAACGCGATGTTCGCGTGCTTTTAGCGCTGCTCGCAAGAAGCCTCCGGAGCAGGCACTTCTCGTGCAGCAACAACCGTGCCTGCTACGATCTTTCCTAGCCTCTTTTCCTCCGGGCAGCCGGCTTGAGCTGATGTGAAGTGTTGGTGGGCAAATCATCCAGAGAAGCGTCGCAATGCTTCTGGGCTGTTAGCAAGAGCTTTCCTTGCTGAGCCTTTTCACGTTGGAGATTAGCTGGACATTTGCCGGTTTAGTGCCTTGTTTCTTCTGCGCAGCTTGCACAAAGCTCATTGCGGCTTTCGCGGTTCGAGTTGTGCATCGCCGGAGCTCTGCGGGAAAGAGCGAGAGAAGAGCCGCGAAAGCTCCGAGTGCGGCCAGCTCGCGTGTAGCCGCGAATGTGCGCTGTTCGCCGGTTGCAGGGCGACTGCCTTCTGCGCGGCTGCTTCCAAGTTGACGGTAACTGCCAGCGTGCTAGCTGTGTAGGACAGTGAAGAGGCTGACGCGTGTGTGTCCGTAGAGCTGCTAGAAAGCGTACGTGACGAGCAGGAAGGGCTTTCAGAGCAGCCGGTTCTCGTCTTGCACAGTCGCCACACATCCGCACTTTTAGTGCCTCAGAACCCCGGACAGCTTGCAAAACACGGCTGTAACTGTCCCAGCGCAAGCTGTTCAGGAAAGCACAGAAACGCGATGTTCGCGTGCTTTTAGCGCTGCTCGCAAGAAGCCTCCGGAGCAGGCACTTCTCGTGCAGCAACAACCGTGCCTGCTACGATCTTTCCTAGCCTCTTTTCCTCCGGGCAGCCGGCTTGAGCTGATGTGAAGTGTTGGTGGGCAAATCATCCAGAGAAGCGTCGCAATGCTTCTGGGCTGTTAGCAAGAGCTTTCCTTGCTGAGCCTTTTCACGTTGGAGATTAGCTGGACATTTGCCGGTTTAGTGCCTTGTTTCTTCTGCGCAGCTTGCACAAAGCTCATTGCGGCTTTCGCGGTTCGAGTTGTGCATCGCCGGAGCTCTGCGGGAAAGAGCGAGAGAAGAGCCGCGAAAGCTCCGAGTGCGGCCAGCTCGCGTGTAGCCGCGAATGTGCGCTGTTCGCCGGTTGCAGGGCGAGTGCCTTCTGCGCGGCTGCTTCCAAGTTGACGGTAACTGCCAGCGTGCTAGCTGTGTAGGACAGTGAAGAGGCTGACGCGTGTGTGTCCGTAGAGCTGCTAGAAAGCGTACGTGACGAGCAGGAAGGGCTTTCAGAGCAGCCGGTTCTCGTCTTGGACAGTCGCCACACATCCGCACTTTTAGTGCCTCAGAACCCCGGACAGCTTGCAAAACACGGCTGTAACTGTCCCAGCGCAAGCTGTTCAGGAAAGCACAGAAACGCGATGTTCGCGTGCTTTTAGCGCTGCTCGCAAGAAGCCTCCGGAGCAGGCACTTCTCGTGCAGCAACAACCGTGCCTGCTACGATCTTTCCTAGCCTCTTTTCCTCCGGGCAGCCGGCTTGAGCTGATGTGAAGTGTTGGTGGGCAAATCATCCAGAGAAGCGTCGCAATGCTTCTGGGCTGTTAGCAAGAGCTTTCCTTGCTGAGCCTTTTCACGTTGGAGATTAGCTGGACATTTGCCGGTTTAGTGCCTTGTTTCTTCTGCGCAGCTTGCACAAAGCTCATTGCGGCTTTCGCGGTTCGAGTTGTGCATCGCCGGAGCTCTGCGGGAAAGAGCGAGAGAAGAGCCGCGAAAGCTCCGAGTGCGGCCAGCTCGCGTGTAGCCGCGAATGTGCGCTGTTCGCCGGTTGCAGGGCGAGTGCCTTCTGCGCGGCTGCTTCCAAGTTGACGGTAACTGCCAGCGTGCTAGCTGTGTAGGACAGTGAAGAGGCTGACGCGTGTGTGTCCGTAGAGCTGCTAGAAAGCGTACGTGACGAGCAGGAAGGGCTTTCAGAGCAGCCGGTTCTCGTCTTGCACAGTCGCCACACATCCGCACTTTTAGTGCCTCAGAACCCCGGACAGCTTGCAAAACACGGCTGTAACTGTCCCAGCGCAAGCTGTTCAGGAAAGCACAGAAACGCGATGTTCGCGTGCTTTTAGCGCTGCTCGCAAGAAGCCTCCGGAGCAGGCACTTCTCGTGCAGCAACAACCGTGCCTGCTACGATCTTTCCTAGCCTCTTTTCCTCCGGGCAGCCGGCTTGAGCTGATGTGAAGTGTTGGTGGGCAAATCATCCAGAGAAGCGTCGCAATGCTTCTGGGCTGTTAGCAAGAGCTTTCCTTGCTGAGCCTTTTCACGTTGGAGATTAGCTGGACATTTGCCGGTTTAGTGCCTTGTTTCTTCTGCGCAGCTTGCACAAAGCTCATTGCGGCTTTCGCGGTTCGAGTTGTGCATCGCCGGAGCTCTGCGGGAAAGAGCGAGAGAAGAGCCGCGAAAGCTCCGAGTGCGGCCAGCTCGCGTGTAGCCGCGAATGTGCGCTGTTCGCCGGTTGCAGGGCGACTGCCTTCTGCGCGGCTGCTTCCAAGTTGACGGTAACTGCCAGCGTGCTAGCTGTGTAGGACAGTGAAGAGGCTGACGCGTGTGTGTCCGTAGAGCTGCTAGAAAGCGTACGTGACGAGCAGGAAGGGCTTTCAGAGCAGCCGGTTCTCGTCTTGCACAGTCGCCACACATCCGCACTTTTAGTGCCTCAGAACCCCGGACAGCTTGCAAAACACGGCTGTAACTGTCCCAGCGCAAGCTGTTCAGGAAAGCACAGAAACGCGATGTTCGCGTGCTTTTAGCGCTGCTCGCAAGAAGCCTCCGGAGCAGGCACTTCTCGTGCAGCAACAACCGTGCCTGCTACGATCTTTCCTAGCCTCTTTTCCTCCGGGCAGCCGGCTTGAGCTGATGTGAAGTGTTGGTGGGCAAATCATCCAGAGAAGCGTCGCAATGCTTCTGGGCTGTTAGCAAGAGCTTTCCTTGCTGACCCTTTTCACGTTGGAGATTAGCTGGACATTTGCCGGTTTAGTGCCTTGTTTCTTCTGCGCAGCTTGCACAAAGCTCATTGCGGCTTTCGCGGTTCGAGTTGTGCATCGCCGGAGCTCTGCGGGAAAGAGCGAGAGAAGAGCCGCGAAAGCTCCGAGTGCGGCCAGCTCGCGTGTAGCCGCGAATGTGCGCTGTTCGCCGGTTGCAGGGCGACTGCCTTCTGCGCGGCTGCTTCCAAGTTGACGGTAACTGCCAGCGTGCTAGCTGTGTAGGACAGTGAAGAGGCTGACGCGTGTGTGTCCGTAGAGCTGCTAGAAAGCGTACGTGACGAGCAGGAAGGGCTTTCAGAGCAGCCGGTTCTCGTCTTGGACAGTCGCCACACATCCGCACTTTTAGTGCCTCAGAACCCCGGACAGCTTGCAAAACACGGCTGTAACTGTCCCAGCGCAAGCTGTTCAGGAAAGCACAGAAACGCGATGTTCGCGTGCTTTTAGCGCTGCTCGCAAGAAGCCTCCGGAGCAGGCACTTCTCGTGCAGCAACAACCGTGCCTGCTACGATCTTTCCTAGCCTCTTTTCCTCCGGGCAGCCGGCTTGAGCTGATGTGAAGTGTTGGTGGGCAAATCATCCAGAGAAGCGTCGCAATGCTTCTGGGCTGTTAGCAAGAGCTTTCCTTGCTGAGCCTTTTCACGTTGGAGATTAGCTGGACATTTGCCGGTTTAGTGCCTTGTTTCTTCTGCGCAGCTTGCACAAAGCTCATTGCGGCTTTCGCGGTTCGAGTTGTGCATCGCCGGAGCTCTGCGGGAAAGAGCGAGAGAAGAGCCGCGAAAGCTCCGAGTGCGGCCAGCTCGCGTGTAGCCGCGAATGTGCGCTGTTCGCCGGTTGCAGGGCGACTGCCTTCTGCGCGGCTGCTTCCAAGTTGACGGTAACTGCCAGCGTGCTAGCTGTGTAGGACAGTGAAGAGGCTGACGCGTGTGTGTCCGTAGAGCTGCTAGAAAGCGTACGTGACGAGCAGGAAGGGCTTTCAGAGCAGCCGGTTCTCGTCTTGCACAGTCGCCACACATCCGCACTTTTAGTGCCTCAGAACCCCGGACAGCTTGCAAAACACGGCTGTAACTGTCCCAGCGCAAGCTGTTCAGGAAAGCACAGAAACGCGATGTTCGCGTGCTTTTAGCGCTGCTCGCAAGAAGCCTCCGGAGCAGGCACTTCTCGTGCAGCAACAACCGTGCCTGCTACGATCTTTCCTAGCCTCTTTTCCTCCGGGCAGCCGGCTTGAGCTGATGTGAAGTGTTGGTGGGCAAATCATCCAGAGAAGCGTCGCAATGCTTCTGGGCTGTTAGCAAGAGCTTTCCTTGCTGAGCCTTTTCACGTTGGAGATTAGCTGGACATTTGCCGGTTTAGTGCCTTGTTTCTTCTGCGCAGCTTGCACAAAGCTCATTGCGGCTTTCGCGGTTCGAGTTGTGCATCGCCGGAGCTCTGCGGGAAAGAGCGAGAGAAGAGCCGCGAAAGCTCCGAGTGCGGCCAGCTCGCGTGTAGCCGCGAATGTGCGCTGTTCGCCGGTTGCAGGGCGACTGCCTTCTGCGCGGCTGCTTCCAAGTTGACGGTAACTGCCAGCGTGCTAGCTGTGTAGGACAGTGAAGAGGCTGACGCGTGTGTGTCCGTAGAGCTGCTAGAAAGCGTACGTGACGAGCAGGAAGGGCTTTCAGAGCAGCCGGTTCTCGTCTTGGACAGTCGCCACACATCCGCACTTTTAGTGCCTCAGAACCCCGGACAGCTTGCAAAACACGGCTGTAACTGTCCCAGCGCAAGCTGTTCAGGAAAGCACAGAAACGCGATGTTCGCGTGCTTTTAGCGCTGCTCGCAAGAAGCCTCCGGAGCAGGCACTTCTCGTGCAGCAACAACCGTGCCTGCTACGATCTTTCCTAGCCTCTTTTCCTCCGGGCAGCCGGCTTGAGCTGATGTGAAGTGTTGGTGGGCAAATCATCCAGAGAAGCGTCGCAATGCTTCTGGGCTGTTAGCAAGAGCTTTCCTTGCTGAGCCTTTTCACGTTGGAGATTAGCTGGACATTTGCCGGTTTAGTGCCTTGTTTCTTCTGCGCAGCTTGCACAAAGCTCATTGCGGCTTTCGCGGTTCGAGTTGTGCATCGCCGGAGCTCTGCGGGAAAGAGCGAGAGAAGAGCCGCGAAAGCTCCGAGTGCGGCCAGCTCGCGTGTAGCCGCGAATGTGCGCTGTTCGCCGGTTGCAGGGCGACTGCCTTCTGCGCGGCTGCTTCCAAGTTGACGGTAACTGCCAGCGTGCTAGCTGTGTAGGACAGTGAAGAGGCTGACGCGTGTGTGTCCGTAGAGCTGCTAGAAAGCGTACGTGACGAGCAGGAAGGGCTTTCAGAGCAGCCGGTTCTCGTCTTGCACAGTCGCCACACATCCGCACTTTTAGTGCCTCAGAACCCCGGACAGCTTGCAAAACACGGCTGTAACTGTCCCAGCGCAAGCTGTTCAGGAAAGCACAGAAACGCGATGTTCGCGTGCTTTTAGCGCTGCTCGCAAGAAGCCTCCGGAGCAGGCACTTCTCGTGCAGCAACAACCGTGCCTGCTACGATCTTTCCTAGCCTCTTTTCCTCCGGGCAGCCGGCTTGAGCTGATGTGAAGTGTTGGTGGGCAAATCATCCAGAGAAGCGTCGCAATGCTTCTGGGCTGTTAGCAAGAGCTTTCCTTGCTGAGCCTTTTCACGTTGGAGATTAGCTGGACATTTGCCGGTTTAGTGCCTTGTTTCTTCTGCGCAGCTTGCACAAAGCTCATTGCGGCTTTCGCGGTTCGAGTTGTGCATCGCCGGAGCTCTGCGGGAAAGAGCGAGAGAAGAGCCGCGAAAGCTCCGAGTGCGGCCAGCTCGCGTGTAGCCGCGAATGTGCGCTGTTCGCCGGTTGCAGGGCGACTGCCTTCTGCGCGGCTGCTTCCAAGTTGACGGTAACTGCCAGCGTGCTAGCTGTGTAGGACAGTGAAGAGGCTGACGCGTGTGTGTCCGTAGAGCTGCTAGAAAGCGTACGTGACGAGCAGGAAGGGCTTTCAGAGCAGCCGGTTCTCGTCTTGCACAGTCGCCACACATCCGCACTTTTAGTGCCTCAGAACCCCGGACAGCTTGCAAAACACGGCTGTAACTGTCCCAGCGCAAGCTGTTCAGGAAAGCACAGAAACGCGATGTTCGCGTGCTTTTAGCGCTGCTCGCAAGAAGCCTCCGGAGCAGGCACTTCTCGTGCAGCAACAACCGTGCCTGCTACGATCTTTCCTAGCCTCTTTTCCTCCGGGCAGCCGGCTTGAGCTGATGTGAAGTGTTGGTGGGCAAATCATCCAGAGAAGCGTCGCAATGCTTCTGGGCTGTTAGCAAGAGCTTTCCTTGCTGAGCCTTTTCACGTTGGAGATTAGCTGGACATTTGCCGGTTTAGTGCCTTGTTTCTTCTGCGCAGCTTGCACAAAGCTCATTGCGGCTTTCGCGGTTCGAGTTGTGCATCGCCGGAGCTCTGCGGGAAAGAGCGAGAGAAGAGCCGCGAAAGCTCCGAGTGCGGCCAGCTCGCGTGTAGCCGCGAATGTGCGCTGTTCGCCGGTTGCAGGGCGAGTGCCTTCTGCGCGGCTGCTTCCAAGTTGACGGTAACTGCCAGCGTGCTAGCTGTGTAGGACAGTGAAGAGGCTGACGCGTGTGTGTCCGTAGAGCTGCTAGAAAGCGTACGTGACGAGCAGGAAGGGCTTTCAGAGCAGCCGGTTCTCGTCTTGCACAGTCGCCACACATCCGCACTTTTAGTGCCTCAGAACCCCGGACAGCTTGCAAAACACGGCTGTAACTGTCCCAGCGCAAGCTGTTCAGGAAAGCACAGAAACGCGATGTTCGCGTGCTTTTAGCGCTGCTCGCAAGAAGCCTCCGGAGCAGGCACTTCTCGTGCAGCAACAACCGTGCCTGCTACGATCTTTCCTAGCCTCTTTTCCTCCGGGCAGCCGGCTTGAGCTGATGTGAAGTGTTGGTGGGCAAATCATCCAGAGAAGCGTCGCAATGCTTCTGGGCTGTTAGCAAGAGCTTTCCTTGCTGAGCCTTTTCACGTTGGAGATTAGCTGGACATTTGCCGGTTTAGTGCCTTGTTTCTTCTGCGCAGCTTGCACAAAGCTCATTGCGGCTTTCGCGGTTCGAGTTGTGCATCGCCGGAGCTCTGCGGGAAAGAGCGAGAGAAGAGCCGCGAAAGCTCCGAGTGCGGCCAGCTCGCGTGTAGCCGCGAATGTGCGCTGTTCGCCGGTTGCAGGGCGAGTGCCTTCTGCGCGGCTGCTTCCAAGTTGACGGTAACTGCCAGCGTGCTAGCTGTGTAGGACAGTGAAGAGGCTGACGCGTGTGTGTCCGTAGAGCTGCTAGAAAGCGTACGTGACGAGCAGGAAGGGCTTTCAGAGCAGCCGGTTCTCGTCTTGCACAGTCGCCACACATCCGCACTTTTAGTGCCTCAGAACCCCGGACAGCTTGCAAAACACGGCTGTAACTGTCCCAGCGCAAGCTGTTCAGGAAAGCACAGAAACGCGATGTTCGCGTGCTTTTAGCGCTGCTCGCAAGAAGCCTCCGGAGCAGGCACTTCTCGTGCAGCAACAACCGTGCCTGCTACGATCTTTCCTAGCCTCTTTTCCTCCGGGCAGCCGGCTTGAGCTGATGTGAAGTGTTGGTGGGCAAATCATCCAGAGAAGCGTCGCAATGCTTCTGGGCTGTTAGCAAGAGCTTTCCTTGCTGAGCCTTTTCACGTTGGAGATTAGCTGGACATTTGCCGGTTTAGTGCCTTGTTTCTTCTGCGCAGCTTGCACAAAGCTCATTGCGGCTTTCGCGGTTCGAGTTGTGCATCGCCGGAGCTCTGCGGGAAAGAGCGAGAGAAGAGCCGCGAAAGCTCCGAGTGCGGCCAGCTCGCGTGTAGCCGCGAATGTGCGCTGTTCGCCGGTTGCAGGGCGACTGCCTTCTGCGCGGCTGCTTCCAAGTTGACGGTAACTGCCAGCGTGCTAGCTGTGTAGGACAGTGAAGAGGCTGACGCGTGTGTGTCCGTAGAGCTGCTAGAAAGCGTACGTGACGAGCAGGAAGGGCTTTCAGAGCAGCCGGTTCTCGTCTTGCACAGTCGCCACACATCCGCACTTTTAGTGCCTCAGAACCCCGGACAGCTTGCAAAACACGGCTGTAACTGTCCCAGCGCAAGCTGTTCAGGAAAGCACAGAAACGCGATGTTCGCGTGCTTTTAGCGCTGCTCGCAAGAAGCCTCCGGAGCAGGCACTTCTCGTGCAGCAACAACCGTGCCTGCTACGATCTTTCCTAGCCTCTTTTCCTCCGGGCAGCCGGCTTGAGCTGATGTGAAGTGTTGGTGGGCAAATCATCCAGAGAAGCGTCGCAATGCTTCTGGGCTGTTAGCAAGAGCTTTCCTTGCTGAGCCTTTTCACGTTGGAGATTAGCTGGACATTTGCCGGTTTAGTGCCTTGTTTCTTCTGCGCAGCTTGCACAAAGCTCATTGCGGCTTTCGCGGTTCGAGTTGTGCATCGCCGGAGCTCTGCGGGAAAGAGCGAGAGAAGAGCCGCGAAAGCTCCGAGTGCGGCCAGCTCGCGTGTAGCCGCGAATGTGCGCTGTTCGCCGGTTGCAGGGCGAGTGCCTTCTGCGCGGCTGCTTCCAAGTTGACGGTAACTGCCAGCGTGCTAGCTGTGTAGGACAGTGAAGAGGCTGACGCGTGTGTGTCCGTAGAGCTGCTAGAAAGCGTACGTGACGAGCAGGAAGGGCTTTCAGAGCAGCCGGTTCTCGTCTTGCACAGTCGCCACACATCCGCACTTTTAGTGCCTCAGAACCCCGGACAGCTTGCAAAACACGGCTGTAACTGTCCCAGCGCAAGCTGTTCAGGAAAGCACAGAAACGCGATGTTCGCGTGCTTTTAGCGCTGCTCGCAAGAAGCCTCCGGAGCAGGCACTTCTCGTGCAGCAACAACCGTGCCTGCTACGATCTTTCCTAGCCTCTTTTCCTCCGGGCAGCCGGCTTGAGCTGATGTGAAGTGTTGGTGGGCAAATCATCCAGAGAAGCGTCGCAATGCTTCTGGGCTGTTAGCAAGAGCTTTCCTTGCTGAGCCTTTTCACGTTGGAGATTAGCTGGACATTTGCCGGTTTAGTGCCTTGTTTCTTCTGCGCAGCTTGCACAAAGCTCATTGCGGCTTTCGCGGTTCGAGTTGTGCATCGCCGGAGCTCTGCGGGAAAGAGCGAGAGAAGAGCCGCGAAAGCTCCGAGTGCGGCCAGCTCGCGTGTAGCCGCGAATGTGCGCTGTTCGCCGGTTGCAGGGCGAGTGCCTTCTGCGCGGCTGCTTCCAAGTTGACGGTAACTGCCAGCGTGCTAGCTGTGTAGGACAGTGAAGAGGCTGACGCGTGTGTGTCCGTAGAGCTGCTAGAAAGCGTACGTGACGAGCAGGAAGGGCTTTCAGAGCAGCCGGTTCTCGTCTTGCACAGTCGCCACACATCCGCACTTTTAGTGCCTCAGAACCCCGGACAGCTTGCAAAACACGGCTGTAACTGTCCCAGCGCAAGCTGTTCAGGAAAGCACAGAAACGCGATGTTCGCGTGCTTTTAGCGCTGCTCGCAAGAAGCCTCCGGAGCAGGCACTTCTCGTGCAGCAACAACCGTGCCTGCTACGATCTTTCCTAGCCTCTTTTCCTCCGGGCAGCCGGCTTGAGCTGATGTGAAGTGTTGGTGGGCAAATCATCCAGAGAAGCGTCGCAATGCTTCTGGGCTGTTAGCAAGAGCTTTCCTTGCTGAGCCTTTTCACGTTGGAGATTAGCTGGACATTTGCCGGTTTAGTGCCTTGTTTCTTCTGCGCAGCTTGCACAAAGCTCATTGCGGCTTTCGCGGTTCGAGTTGTGCATCGCCGGAGCTCTGCGGGAAAGAGCGAGAGAAGAGCCGCGAAAGCTCCGAGTGCGGCCAGCTCGCGTGTAGCCGCGAATGTGCGCTGTTCGCCGGTTGCAGGGCGACTGCCTTCTGCGCGGCTGCTTCCAAGTTGACGGTAACTGCCAGCGTGCTAGCTGTGTAGGACAGTGAAGAGGCTGACGCGTGTGTGTCCGTAGAGCTGCTAGAAAGCGTACGTGACGAGCAGGAAGGGCTTTCAGAGCAGCCGGTTCTCGTCTTGCACAGTCGCCACACATCCGCACTTTTAGTGCCTCAGAACCCCGGACAGCTTGCAAAACACGGCTGTAACTGTCCCAGCGCAAGCTGTTCAGGAAAGCACAGAAACGCGATGTTCGCGTGCTTTTAGCGCTGCTCGCAAGAAGCCTCCGGAGCAGGCACTTCTCGTGCAGCAACAACCGTGCCTGCTACGATCTTTCCTAGCCTCTTTTCCTCCGGGCAGCCGGCTTGAGCTGATGTGAAGTGTTGGTGGGCAAATCATCCAGAGAAGCGTCGCAATGCTTCTGGGCTGTTAGCAAGAGCTTTCCTTGCTGAGCCTTTTCACGTTGGAGATTAGCTGGACATTTGCCGGTTTAGTGCCTTGTTTCTTCTGCGCAGCTTGCACAAAGCTCATTGCGGCTTTCGCGGTTCGAGTTGTGCATCGCCGGAGCTCTGCGGGAAAGAGCGAGAGAAGAGCCGCGAAAGCTCCGAGTGCGGCCAGCTCGCGTGTAGCCGCGAATGTGCGCTGTTCGCCGGTTGCAGGGCGACTGCCTTCTGCGCGGCTGCTTCCAAGTTGACGGTAACTGCCAGCGTGCTAGCTGTGTAGGACAGTGAAGAGGCTGACGCGTGTGTGTCCGTAGAGCTGCTAGAAAGCGTACGTGACGAGCAGGAAGGGCTTTCAGAGCAGCCGGTTCTCGTCTTGCACAGTCGCCACACATCCGCACTTTTAGTGCCTCAGAACCCCGGACAGCTTGCAAAACACGGCTGTAACTGTCCCAGCGCAAGCTGTTCAGGAAAGCACAGAAACGCGATGTTCGCGTGCTTTTAGCGCTGCTCGCAAGAAGCCTCCGGAGCAGGCACTTCTCGTGCAGCAACAACCGTGCCTGCTACGATCTTTCCTAGCCTCTTTTCCTCCGGGCAGCCGGCTTGAGCTGATGTGAAGTGTTGGTGGGCAAATCATCCAGAGAAGCGTCGCAATGCTTCTGGGCTGTTAGCAAGAGCTTTCCTTGCTGACCCTTTTCACGTTGGAGATTAGCTGGACATTTGCCGGTTTAGTGCCTTGTTTCTTCTGCGCAGCTTGCACAAAGCTCATTGCGGCTTTCGCGGTTCGAGTTGTGCATCGCCGGAGCTCTGCGGGAAAGAGCGAGAGAAGAGCCGCGAAAGCTCCGAGTGCGGCCAGCTCGCGTGTAGCCGCGAATGTGCGCTGTTCGCCGGTTGCAGGGCGACTGCCTTCTGCGCGGCTGCTTCCAAGTTGACGGTAACTGCCAGCGTGCTAGCTGTGTAGGACAGTGAAGAGGCTGACGCGTGTGTGTCCGTAGAGCTGCTAGAAAGCGTACGTGACGAGCAGGAAGGGCTTTCAGAGCAGCCGGTTCTCGTCTTGGACAGTCGCCACACATCCGCACTTTTAGTGCCTCAGAACCCCGGACAGCTTGCAAAACACGGCTGTAACTGTCCCAGCGCAAGCTGTTCAGGAAAGCACAGAAACGCGATGTTCGCGTGCTTTTAGCGCTGCTCGCAAGAAGCCTCCGGAGCAGGCACTTCTCGTGCAGCAACAACCGTGCCTGCTACGATCTTTCCTAGCCTCTTTTCCTCCGGGCAGCCGGCTTGAGCTGATGTGAAGTGTTGGTGGGCAAATCATCCAGAGAAGCGTCGCAATGCTTCTGGGCTGTTAGCAAGAGCTTTCCTTGCTGAGCCTTTTCACGTTGGAGATTAGCTGGACATTTGCCGGTTTAGTGCCTTGTTTCTTCTGCGCAGCTTGCACAAAGCTCATTGCGGCTTTCGCGGTTCGAGTTGTGCATCGCCGGAGCTCTGCGGGAAAGAGCGAGAGAAGAGCCGCGAAAGCTCCGAGTGCGGCCAGCTCGCGTGTAGCCGCGAATGTGCGCTGTTCGCCGGTTGCAGGGCGACTGCCTTCTGCGCGGCTGCTTCCAAGTTGACGGTAACTGCCAGCGTGCTAGCTGTGTAGGACAGTGAAGAGGCTGACGCGTGTGTGTCCGTAGAGCTGCTAGAAAGCGTACGTGACGAGCAGGAAGGGCTTTCAGAGCAGCCGGTTCTCGTCTTGCACAGTCGCCACACATCCGCACTTTTAGTGCCTCAGAACCCCGGACAGCTTGCAAAACACGGCTGTAACTGTCCCAGCGCAAGCTGTTCAGGAAAGCACAGAAACGCGATGTTCGCGTGCTTTTAGCGCTGCTCGCAAGAAGCCTCCGGAGCAGGCACTTCTCGTGCAGCAACAACCGTGCCTGCTACGATCTTTCCTAGCCTCTTTTCCTCCGGGCAGCCGGCTTGAGCTGATGTGAAGTGTTGGTGGGCAAATCATCCAGAGAAGCGTCGCAATGCTTCTGGGCTGTTAGCAAGAGCTTTCCTTGCTGAGCCTTTTCACGTTGGAGATTAGCTGGACATTTGCCGGTTTAGTGCCTTGTTTCTTCTGCGCAGCTTGCACAAAGCTCATTGCGGCTTTCGCGGTTCGAGTTGTGCATCGCCGGAGCTCTGCGGGAAAGAGCGAGAGAAGAGCCGCGAAAGCTCCGAGTGCGGCCAGCTCGCGTGTAGCCGCGAATGTGCGCTGTTCGCCGGTTGCAGGGCGAGTGCCTTCTGCGCGGCTGCTTCCAAGTTGACGGTAACTGCCAGCGTGCTAGCTGTGTAGGACAGTGAAGAGGCTGACGCGTGTGTGTCCGTAGAGCTGCTAGAAAGCGTACGTGACGAGCAGGAAGGGCTTTCAGAGCAGCCGGTTCTCGTCTTGCACAGTCGCCACACATCCGCACTTTTAGTGCCTCAGAACCCCGGACAGCTTGCAAAACACGGCTGTAACTGTCCCAGCGCAAGCTGTTCAGGAAAGCACAGAAACGCGATGTTCACGTGCTTTTAGCGCTGCTCGCAAGAAGCCTCCGGAGCAGGCACTTCTCGTGCAGCAACAACCGTGCCTGCTACGATCTTTCCTAGCCTCTTTTCCTCCGGGCAGCCGGCTTGAGCTGATGTGAAGTGTTGGTGGGCAAATCATCCAGAGAAGCGTCGCAATGCTTCTGGGCTGTTAGCAAGAGCTTTCCTTGCTGAGCCTTTTCACGTTGGAGATTAGCTGGACATTTGCCGGTTTAGTGCCTTGTTTCTTCTGCGCAGCTTGCACAAAGCTCATTGCGGCTTTCGCGGTTCGAGTTGTGCATCGCCGGAGCTCTGCGGGAAAGAGCGAGAGAAGAGCCGCGAAAGCTCCGAGTGCGGCCAGCTCGCGTGTAGCCGCGAATGTGCGCTGTTCGCCGGTTGCAGGGCGAGTGCCTTCTGCGCGGCTGCTTCCAAGTTGACGGTAACTGCCAGCGTGCTAGCTGTGTAGGACAGTGAAGAGGCTGACGCGTGTGTGTCCGTAGAGCTGCTAGAAAGCGTACGTGACGAGCAGGAAGGGCTTTCAGAGCAGCCGGTTCTCGTCTTGCACAGTCGCCACACATCCGCACTTTTAGTGCCTCAGAACCCCGGACAGCTTGCAAAACACGGCTGTAACTGTCCCAGCGCAAGCTGTTCAGGAAAGCACAGAAACGCGATGTTCGCGTGCTTTTAGCGCTGCTCGCAAGAAGCCTCCGGAGCAGGCACTTCTCGTGCAGCAACAACCGTGCCTGCTACGATCTTTCCTAGCCTCTTTTCCTCA
>NW_028239004.1:0-30323 GCF_036417535.1 Chlamydotis macqueenii
TCTGCACGAGAAGTGCCTGCTCCGGAGGCTTCTTGCGAGCAGCGCTAAAAGCACGCGAACATCGCGTTTCTGTGCTTTCCTGAACAGCTTGCGCTGGGACAGTTACAGCCGTGTTTTGCAAGCTGTCCGGGGTTCTGAGGCACTAAAAGTGCGGATGTGTGGCGACTGTCCAAGACGAGAACCGGCTGCTCTGAAAGCCCTTCCTGCTCGTCACGTACGCTTTCTAGCAGCTCTACGGACACACACGCGTCAGCCTCTTCACTGTCCTACACAGCTAGCACGCTGGCAGTTACCGTCAACTTGGAAGCAGCCGCGCAGAAGGCACTCGCCCTGCAACCGGCGAACAGCGCACATTCGCGGCTACACGCGAGCTGGCCGCACTCGGAGCTTTCGCGGCTCTTCTCTCGCTCTTTCCCGCAGAGCTCCGGCGATGCACAACTCGAACCGCGAAAGCCGCAATGAGCTTTGTGCAAGCTGCGCAGAAGAAACAAGGCACTAAACCGGCAAATGTCCAGCTAATCTCCAACGTGAAAAGGCTCAGCAAGGAAAGCTCTTGCTAACAGCCCAGAAGCATTGCGACGCTTCTCTGGATGATTTGCCCACCAACACTTCACATCAGCTCAAGCCGGCTGCCCGGAGAAAAGAGGCTAGGAAAGATCGTAGCAGGCACGGTTGTTGCTGCACGAGAAGTGCCTGCTCCGGAGGCTTCTTGCGAGCAGCGCTAAAAGCACGCGAACATCGCGTTTCTGTGCTTTCCTGAACAGCTTGCGCTGGGACAGTTACAGCCGTGTTTTGCAAGCTGTCCGGGGTTCTGAGGCACTAAAAGTGCGGATGTGTGGCGACTGTGCAAGACGAGAACCGGCTGCTCTGAAAGCCCTTCCTGCTCGTCACGTACGCTTTCTAGCAGCTCTACGGACACACACGCGTCAGCCTCTTCACTGTCCTACACAGCTAGCACGCTGGCAGTTACCGTCAACTTGGAAGCAGCCGCGCAGAAGGCAGTCGCCCTGCAACCGGCGAACAGCGCACATTCGCGGCTACACGCGAGCTGGCCGCACTCGGAGCTTTCGCGGCTCTTCTCTCGCTCTTTCCCGCAGAGCTCCGGCGATGCACAACTCGAACCGCGAAAGCCGCAATGAGCTTTGTGCAAGCTGCGCAGAAGAAACAAGGCACTAAACGGCAAATGTCCAGCTAATCTCCAACGTGAAAAGGCTCAGCAAGGAAAGCTCTTGCTAACAGCCCAGAAGCATTGCGACGCTTCTCTGGATGATTTGCCCACCAACACTTCACATCAGCTCAAGCCGGCTGCCCGGAGGAAAAGAGGCTAGGAAAGATCGTAGCAGGCACGGTTGTTGCTGCACGAGAAGTGCCTGCTCCGGAGGCTTCTTGCGAGCAGCGCTAAAAGCACGCGAACATCGCGTTTCTGTGCTTTCCTGAACAGCTTGCGCTGGGACAGTTACAGCCGTGTTTTGCAAGCTGTCCGGGGTTCTGAGGCACTAAAAGTGCGGATGTGTGGCGACTGTGCAAGACGAGAACCGGCTGCTCTGAAAGCCCTTCCTGCTCGTCACGTACGCTTTCTAGCAGCTCTACGGACACACACGCGTCAGCCTCTTCACTGTCCTACACAGCTAGCACGCTGGCAGTTACCGTCAACTTGGAAGCAGCCGCGCAGAAGGCAGTCGCCCTGCAACCGGCGAACAGCGCACATTCGCGGCTACACGCGAGCTGGCCGCACTCGGAGCTTTCGCGGCTCTTCTCTCGCTCTTTCCCGCAGAGCTCCGGCGATGCACAACTCGAACCGCGAAAGCCGCAATGAGCTTTGTGCAAGCTGCGCAGAAGAAACAAGGCACTAAACGGCAAATGTCCAGCTAATCTCCAACGTGAAAAGGGTCAGCAAGGAAAGCTCTTGCTAACAGCCCAGAAGCATTGCGACGCTTCTCTGGATGATTTGCCCACCAACACTTCACATCAGCTCAAGCCGGCTGCCCGGAGGAAAAGAGGCTAGGAAAGATCGTAGCAGGCACGGTGTTGCTGCACGAGAAGTGCCTGCTCCGGAGGCTTCTTGCGAGCAGCGCTAAAAGCACGCGAACATCGCGTTTCTGTGCTTTCCTGAACAGCTTGCGCTGGGACAGTTACAGCCGTGTTTTGCAAGCTGTCCGGGGTTCTGAGGCACTAAAAGTGCGGATGTGTGGCGACTGTCCAAGACGAGAACCGGCTGCTCTGAAAGCCCTTCCTGCTCGTCACGTACGCTTTCTAGCAGCTCTACGGACACACACGCGTCAGCCTCTTCACTGTCCTACACAGCTAGCACGCTGGCAGTTACCGTCAACTTGGAAGCAGCCGCGCAGAAGGCAGTCGCCCTGCAACCGGCGAACAGCGCACATTCGCGGCTACACGCGAGCTGGCCGCACTCGGAGCTTTCGCGGCTCTTCTCTCGCTCTTTCCCGCAGAGCTCCGGCGATGCACAACTCGAACCGCGAAAGCCGCAATGAGCTTTGTGCAAGCTGCGCAGAAGAAACAAGGCACTAAACCGGCAAATGTCCAGCTAATCTCCAACGTGAAAAGGCTCAGCAAGGAAAGCTCTTGCTAACAGCCCAGAAGCATTGCGACGCTTCTCTGGATGATTTGCCCACCAACACTTCACATCAGCTCAAGCCGGCTGCCCGGAGGAAAAGAGGCTAGGAAAGATCGTAGCAGGCACGGTTGTTGCTGCACGAGAAGTGCCTGCTCCGGAGGCTTCTTGCGAGCAGCGCTAAAAGCACGCGAACATCGCGTTTCTGTGCTTTCCTGAACAGCTTGCGCTGGGACAGTTACAGCCGTGTTTTGCAAGCTGTCCGGGGTTCTGAGGCACTAAAAGTGCGGATGTGTGGCGACTGTCCAAGACGAGAACCGGCTGCTCTGAAAGCCCTTCCTGCTCGTCACGTACGCTTTCTAGCAGCTCTACGGACACACACGCGTCAGCCTCTTCACTGTCCTACACAGCTAGCACGCTGGCAGTTACCGTCAACTTGGAAGCAGCCGCGCAGAAGGCACTCGCCCTGCAACCGGCGAACAGCGCACATTCGCGGCTACACGCGAGCTGGCCGCACTCGGAGCTTTCGCGGCTCTTCTCTCGCTCTTTCCCGCAGAGCTCCGGCGATGCACAACTCGAACCGCGAAAGCCGCAATGAGCTTTGTGCAAGCTGCGCAGAAGAAACAAGGCACTAAACCGGCAAATGTCCAGCTAATCTCCAACGTGAAAAGGCTCAGCAAGGAAAGCTCTTGCTAACAGCCCAGAAGCATTGCGACGCTTCTCTGGATGATTTGCCCACCAACACTTCACATCAGCTCAAGCCGGCTGCCCGGAGGAAAAGAGGCTAGGAAAGATCGTAGCAGGCACGGTTGTTGCTGCACGAGAAGTGCCTGCTCCGGAGGCTTCTTGCGAGCAGCGCTAAAAGCACGCGAACATCGCGTTTCTGTGCTTTCCTGAACAGCTTGCGCTGGGACAGTTACAGCCGTGTTTTGCAAGCTGTCCGGGGTTCTGAGGCACTAAAAGTGCGGATGTGTGGCGACTGTCCAAGACGAGAACCGGCTGCTCTGAAAGCCCTTCCTGCTCGTCACGTACGCTTTCTAGCAGCTCTACGGACACACACGCGTCAGCCTCTTCACTGTCCTACACAGCTAGCACGCTGGCAGTTACCGTCAACTTGGAAGCAGCCGCGCAGAAGGCACTCGCCCTGCAACCGGCGAACAGCGCACATTCGCGGCTACACGCGAGCTGGCCGCACTCGGAGCTTTCGCGGCTCTTCTCTCGCTCTTTCCCGCAGAGCTCCGGCGATGCACAACTCGAACCGCGAAAGCCGCAATGAGCTTTGTGCAAGCTGCGCAGAAGAAACAAGGCACTAAACCGGCAAATGTCCAGCTAATCTCCAACGTGAAAAGGCTCAGCAAGGAAAGCTCTTGCTAACAGCCCAGAAGCATTGCGACGCTTCTCTGGATGATTTGCCCACCAACACTTCACATCAGCTCAAGCCGGCTGCCCGGAGGAAAAGAGGCTAGGAAAGATCGTAGCAGGCACGGTTGTTGCTGCACGAGAAGTGCCTGCTCCGGAGGCTTCTTGCGAGCAGCGCTAAAAGCACGCGAACATCGCGTTTCTGTGCTTTCCTGAACAGCTTGCGCTGGGACAGTTACAGCCGTGTTTTGCAAGCTGTCCGGGGTTCTGAGGCACTAAAAGTGCGGATGTGTGGCGACTGTGCAAGACGAGAACCGGCTGCTCTGAAAGCCCTTCCTGCTCGTCACGTACGCTTTCTAGCAGCTCTACGGACACACACGCGTCAGCCTCTTCACTGTCCTACACAGCTAGCACGCTGGCAGTTACCGTCAACTTGGAAGCAGCCGCGCAGAAGGCAGTCGCCCTGCAACCGGCGAACAGCGCACATTCGCGGCTACACGCGAGCTGGCCGCACTCGGAGCTTTCGCGGCTCTTCTCTCGCTCTTTCCCGCAGAGCTCCGGCGATGCACAACTCGAACCGCGAAAGCCGCAATGAGCTTTGTGCAAGCTGCGCAGAAGAAACAAGGCACTAAACCGGCAAATGTCCAGCTAATCTCCAACGTGAAAAGGCTCAGCAAGGAAAGCTCTTGCTAACAGCCCAGAAGCATTGCGACGCTTCTCTGGATGATTTGCCCACCAACACTTCACATCAGCTCAAGCCGGCTGCCCGGAGGAAAAGAGGCTAGGAAAGATCGTAGCAGGCACGGTTGTTGCTGCACGAGAAGTGCCTGCTCCGGAGGCTTCTTGCGAGCAGCGCTAAAAGCACGCGAACATCGCGTTTCTGTGCTTTCCTGAACAGCTTGCGCTGGGACAGTTACAGCCGTGTTTTGCAAGCTGTCCGGGGTTCTGAGGCACTAAAAGTGCGGATGTGTGGCGACTGTGCAAGACGAGAACCGGCTGCTCTGAAAGCCCTTCCTGCTCGTCACGTACGCTTTCTAGCAGCTCTACGGACACACACGCGTCAGCCTCTTCACTGTCCTACACAGCTAGCACGCTGGCAGTTACCGTCAACTTGGAAGCAGCCGCGCAGAAGGCAGTCGCCCTGCAACCGGCGAACAGCGCACATTCGCGGCTACACGCGAGCTGGCCGCACTCGGAGCTTTCGCGGCTCTTCTCTCGCTCTTTCCCGCAGAGCTCCGGCGATGCACAACTCGAACCGCGAAAGCCGCAATGAGCTTTGTGCAAGCTGCGCAGAAGAAACAAGGCACTAAACCGGCAAATGTCCAGCTAATCTCCAACGTGAAAAGGGTCAGCAAGGAAAGCTCTTGCTAACAGCCCAGAAGCATTGCGACTCTTCTCTGGATGATTTGCCCACCAACACTTCACATCAGCTCAAGCCGGCTGCCCGGAGGAAAAGAGGCTAGGAAAGATCGTAGCAGGCACGGTTGTTGCTGCACGAGAAGTGCCTGCTCCGGAGGCTTCTTGCGAGCAGCGCTAAAAGCACGCGAACATCGCGTTTCTGTGCTTTCCTGAACAGCTTGCGCTGGGACAGTTACAGCCGTGTTTTGCAAGCTGTCCGGGGTTCTGAGGCACTAAAAGTGCGGATGTGTGGCGACTGTGCAAGACGAGAACCGGCTGCTCTGAAAGCCCTTCCTGCTCGTCACGTACGCTTTCTAGCAGCTCTACGGACACACACGCGTCAGCCTCTTCACTGTCCTACACAGCTAGCACGCTGGCAGTTACCGTCAACTTGGAAGCAGCCGCGCAGAAGGCACTCGCCCTGCAACCGGCGAACAGCGCACATTCGCGGCTACACGCGAGCTGGCCGCACTCGGAGCTTTCGCGGCTCTTCTCTCGCTCTTTCCCGCAGAGCTCCGGCGATGCACAACTCGAACCGCGAAAGCCGCAATGAGCTTTGTGCAAGCTGCGCAGAAGAAACAAGGCACTAAACCGGCAAATGTCCAGCTAATCTCCAACGTGAAAAGGGTCAGCAAGGAAAGCTCTTGCTAACAGCCCAGAAGCATTGCGACGCTTCTCTGGATGATTTGCCCACCAACACTTCACATCAGCTCAAGCCGGCTGCCCGGAGGAAAAGAGGCTAGGAAAGATCGTAGCAGGCACGGTTGTTGCTGCACGAGAAGTGCCTGCTCCGGAGGCTTCTTGCGAGCAGCGCTAAAAGCACGCGAACATCGCGTTTCTGTGCTTTCCTGAACAGCTTGCGCTGGGACAGTTACAGCCGTGTTTTGCAAGCTGTCCGGGGTTCTGAGGCACTAAAAGTGCGGATGTGTGGCGACTGTCCAAGACGAGAACCGGCTGCTCTGAAAGCCCTTCCTGCTCGTCACGTACGCTTTCTAGCAGCTCTACGGACACACACGCGTCAGCCTCTTCACTGTCCTACACAGCTAGCACGCTGGCAGTTACCGTCAACTTGGAAGCAGCCGCGCAGAAGGCACTCGCCCTGCAACCGGCGAACAGCGCACATTCGCGGCTACACGCGAGCTGGCCGCACTCGGAGCTTTCGCGGCTCTTCTCTCGCTCTTTCCCGCAGAGCTCCGGCGATGCACAACTCGAACCGCGAAAGCCGCAATGAGCTTTGTGCAAGCTGCGCAGAAGAAACAAGGCACTAAACCGGCAAATGTCCAGCTAATCTCCAACGTGAAAAGGCTCAGCAAGGAAAGCTCTTGCTAACAGCCCAGAAGCATTGCGACGCTTCTCTGGATGATTTGCCCACCAACACTTCACATCAGCTCAAGCCGGCTGCCCGGAGGAAAAGAGGCTAGGAAAGATCGTAGCAGGCACGGTTGTTGCTGCACGAGAAGTGCCTGCTCCGGAGGCTTCTTGCGAGCAGCGCTAAAAGCACGCGAACATCGCGTTTCTGTGCTTTCCTGAACAGCTTGCGCTGGGACAGTTACAGCCGTGTTTTGCAAGCTGTCCGGGGTTCTGAGGCACTAAAAGTGCGGATGTGTGGCGACTGTCCAAGACGAGAACCGGCTGCTCTGAAAGCCCTTCCTGCTCGTCACGTACGCTTTCTAGCAGCTCTACGGACACACACGCGTCAGCCTCTTCACTGTCCTACACAGCTAGCACGCTGGCAGTTACCGTCAACTTGGAAGCAGCCGCGCAGAAGGCAGTCGCCCTGCAACCGGCGAACAGCGCACATTCGCGGCTACACGCGAGCTGGCCGCACTCGGAGCTTTCGCGGCTCTTCTCTCGCTCTTTCCCGCAGAGCTCCGGCGATGCACAACTCGAACCGCGAAAGCCGCAATGAGCTTTGTGCAAGCTGCGCAGAAGAAACAAGGCACTAAACCGGCAAATGTCCAGCTAATCTCCAACGTGAAAAGGGTCAGCAAGGAAAGCTCTTGCTAACAGCCCAGAAGCATTGCGACGCTTCTCTGGATGATTTGCCCACCAACACTTCACATCAGCTCAAGCCGGCTGCCCGGAGGAAAAGAGGCTAGGAAAGATCGTAGCAGGCACGGTTGTTGCTGCACGAGAAGTGCCTGCTCCGGAGGCTTCTTGCGAGCAGCGCTAAAAGCACGCGAACATCGCGTTTCTGTGCTTTCCTGAACAGCTTGCGCTGGGACAGTTACAGCCGTGTTTTGCAAGCTGTCCGGGGTTCTGAGGCACTAAAAGTGCGGATGTGTGGCGACTGTGCAAGACGAGAACCGGCTGCTCTGAAAGCCCTTCCTGCTCGTCACGTACGCTTTCTAGCAGCTCTACGGACACACACGCGTCAGCCTCTTCACTGTCCTACACAGCTAGCACGCTGGCAGTTACCGTCAACTTGGAAGCAGCCGCGCAGAAGGCAGTCGCCCTGCAACCGGCGAACAGCGCACATTCGCGGCTACACGCGAGCTGGCCGCACTCGGAGCTTTCGCGGCTCTTCTCTCGCTCTTTCCCGCAGAGCTCCGGCGATGCACAACTCGAACCGCGAAAGCCGCAATGAGCTTTGTGCAAGCTGCGCAGAAGAAACAAGGCACTAAACCGGCAAATGTCCAGCTAATCTCCAACGTGAAAAGGGTCAGCAAGGAAAGCTCTTGCTAACAGCCCAGAAGCATTGCGACGCTTCTCTGGATGATTTGCCCACCAACACTTCACATCAGCTCAAGCCGGCTGCCCGGAGGAAAAGAGGCTAGGAAAGATCGTAGCAGGCACGGTTGTTGCTGCACGAGAAGTGCCTGCTCCGGAGGCTTCTTGCGAGCAGCGCTAAAAGCACGCGAACATCGCGTTTCTGTGCTTTCCTGAACAGCTTGCGCTGGGACAGTTACAGCCGTGTTTTGCAAGCTGTCCGGGGTTCTGAGGCACTAAAAGTGCGGATGTGTGGCGACTGTGCAAGACGAGAACCGGCTGCTCTGAAAGCCCTTCCTGCTCGTCACGTACGCTTTCTAGCAGCTCTACGGACACACACGCGTCAGCCTCTTCACTGTCCTACACAGCTAGCACGCTGGCAGTTACCGTCAACTTGGAAGCAGCCGCGCAGAAGGCAGTCGCCCTGCAACCGGCGAACAGCGCACATTCGCGGCTACACGCGAGCTGGCCGCACTCGGAGCTTTCGCGGCTCTTCTCTCGCTCTTTCCCGCAGAGCTCCGGCGATGCACAACTCGAACCGCGAAAGCCGCAATGAGCTTTGTGCAAGCTGCGCAGAAGAAACAAGGCACTAAACCGGCAAATGTCCAGCTAATCTCCAACGTGAAAAGGGTCAGCAAGGAAAGCTCTTGCTAACAGCCCAGAAGCATTGCGACTCTTCTCTGGATGATTTGCCCACCAACACTTCACATCAGCTCAAGCCGGCTGCCCGGAGGAAAAGAGGCTAGGAAAGATCGTAGCAGGCACGGTTGTTGCTGCACGAGAAGTGCCTGCTCCGGAGGCTTCTTGCGAGCAGCGCTAAAAGCACGCGAACATCGCGTTTCTGTGCTTTCCTGAACAGCTTGCGCTGGGACAGTTACAGCCGTGTTTTGCAAGCTGTCCGGGGTTCTGAGGCACTAAAAGTGCGGATGTGTGGCGACTGTGCAAGACGAGAACCGGCTGCTCTGAAAGCCCTTCCTGCTCGTCACGTACGCTTTCTAGCAGCTCTACGGACACACACGCGTCAGCCTCTTCACTGTCCTACACAGCTAGCACGCTGGCAGTTACCGTCAACTTGGAAGCAGCCGCGCAGAAGGCAGTCGCCCTGCAACCGGCGAACAGCGCACATTCGCGGCTACACGCGAGCTGGCCGCACTCGGAGCTTTCGCGGCTCTTCTCTCGCTCTTTCCCGCAGAGCTCCGGCGATGCACAACTCGAACCGCGAAAGCCGCAATGAGCTTTGTGCAAGCTGCGCAGAAGAAACAAGGCACTAAACCGGCAAATGTCCAGCTAATCTCCAACGTGAAAAGGGTCAGCAAGGAAAGCTCTTGCTAACAGCCCAGAAGCATTGCGACGCTTCTCTGGATGATTTGCCCACCAACACTTCACATCAGCTCAAGCCGGCTGCCCGGAGGAAAAGAGGCTAGGAAAGATCGTAGCAGGCACGGTTGTTGCTGCACGAGAAGTGCCTGCTCCGGAGGCTTCTTGCGAGCAGCGCTAAAAGCACGCGAACATCGCGTTTCTGTGCTTTCCTGAACAGCTTGCGCTGGGACAGTTACAGCCGTGTTTTGCAAGCTGTCCGGGGTTCTGAGGCACTAAAAGTGCGGATGTGTGGCGACTGTCCAAGACGAGAACCGGCTGCTCTGAAAGCCCTTCCTGCTCGTCACGTACGCTTTCTAGCAGCTCTACGGACACACACGCGTCAGCCTCTTCACTGTCCTACACAGCTAGCACGCTGGCAGTTACCGTCAACTTGGAAGCAGCCGCGCAGAAGGCAGTCGCCCTGCAACCGGCGAACAGCGCACATTCGCGGCTACACGCGAGCTGGCCGCACTCGGAGCTTTCGCGGCTCTTCTCTCGCTCTTTCCCGCAGAGCTCCGGCGATGCACAACTCGAACCGCGAAAGCCGCAATGAGCTTTGTGCAAGCTGCGCAGAAGAAACAAGGCACTAAACCGGCAAATGTCCAGCTAATCTCCAACGTGAAAAGGCTCAGCAAGGAAAGCTCTTGCTAACAGCCCAGAAGCATTGCGACGCTTCTCTGGATGATTTGCCCACCAACACTTCACATCAGCTCAAGCCGGCTGCCCGGAGGAAAAGAGGCTAGGAAAGATCGTAGCAGGCACGGTTGTTGCTGCACGAGAAGTGCCTGCTCCGGAGGCTTCTTGCGAGCAGCGCTAAAAGCACGCGAACATCGCGTTTCTGTGCTTTCCTGAACAGCTTGCGCTGGGACAGTTACAGCCGTGTTTTGCAAGCTGTCCGGGGTTCTGAGGCACTAAAAGTGCGGATGTGTGGCGACTGTCCAAGACGAGAACCGGCTGCTCTGAAAGCCCTTCCTGCTCGTCACGTACGCTTTCTAGCAGCTCTACGGACACACACGCGTCAGCCTCTTCACTGTCCTACACAGCTAGCACGCTGGCAGTTACCGTCAACTTGGAAGCAGCCGCGCAGAAGGCAGTCGCCCTGCAACCGGCGAACAGCGCACATTCGCGGCTACACGCGAGCTGGCCGCACTCGGAGCTTTCGCGGCTCTTCTCTCGCTCTTTCCCGCAGAGCTCCGGCGATGCACAACTCGAACCGCGAAAGCCGCAATGAGCTTTGTGCAAGCTGCGCAGAAGAAACAAGGCACTAAACCGGCAAATGTCCAGCTAATCTCCAACGTGAAAAGGCTCAGCAAGGAAAGCTCTTGCTAACAGCCCAGAAGCATTGCGACGCTTCTCTGGATGATTTGCCCACCAACACTTCACATCAGCTCAAGCCGGCTGCCCGGAGGAAAAGAGGCTAGGAAAGATCGTAGCAGGCACGGTTGTTGCTGCACGAGAAGTGCCTGCTCCGGAGGCTTCTTGCGAGCAGCGCTAAAAGCACGCGAACATCGCGTTTCTGTGCTTTCCTGAACAGCTTGCGCTGGGACAGTTACAGCCGTGTTTTGCAAGCTGTCCGGGGTTCTGAGGCACTAAAAGTGCGGATGTGTGGCGACTGTCCAAGACGAGAACCGGCTGCTCTGAAAGCCCTTCCTGCTCGTCACGTACGCTTTCTAGCAGCTCTACGGACACACACGCGTCAGCCTCTTCACTGTCCTACACAGCTAGCACGCTGGCAGTTACCGTCAACTTGGAAGCAACCGCGCAGAAGGCACTCGCCCTGCAACCGGCGAACAGCGCACATTCGCGGCTACACGCGAGCTGGCCGCACTCGGAGCTTTCGCGGCTCTTCTCTCGCTCTTTCCCGCAGAGCTCCGGCGATGCACAACTCGAACCGCGAAAGCCGCAATGAGCTTTGTGCAAGCTGCGCAGAAGAAACAAGGCACTAAACCGGCAAATGTCCAGCTAATCTCCAACGTGAAAAGGGTCAGCAAGGAAAGCTCTTGCTAACAGCCCAGAAGCATTGCGACTCTTCTCTGGATGATTTGCCCACCAACACTTCACATCAGCTCAAGCCGGCTGCCCGGAGGAAAAGAGGCTAGGAAAGATCGTAGCAGGCACGGTTGTTGCTGCACGAGAAGTGCCTGCTCCGGAGGCTTCTTGCGAGCAGCGCTAAAAGCACGCGAACATCGCGTTTCTGTGCTTTCCTGAACAGCTTGCGCTGGGACAGTTACAGCCGTGTTTTGCAAGCTGTCCGGGGTTCTGAGGCACTAAAAGTGCGGATGTGTGGCGACTGTGCAAGACGAGAACCGGCTGCTCTGAAAGCCCTTCCTGCTCGTCACGTACGCTTTCTAGCAGCTCTACGGACACACACGCGTCAGCCTCTTCACTGTCCTACACAGCTAGCACGCTGGCAGTTACCGTCAACTTGGAAGCAGCCGCGCAGAAGGCACTCGCCCTGCAACCGGCGAACAGCGCACATTCGCGGCTACACGCGAGCTGGCCGCACTCGGAGCTTTCGCGGCTCTTCTCTCGCTCTTTCCCGCAGAGCTCCGGCGATGCACAACTCGAACCGCGAAAGCCGCAATGAGCTTTGTGCAAGCTGCGCAGAAGAAACAAGGCACTAAACCGGCAAATGTCCAGCTAATCTCCAACGTGAAAAGGGTCAGCAAGGAAAGCTCTTGCTAACAGCCCAGAAGCATTGCGACGCTTCTCTGGATGATTTGCCCACCAACACTTCACATCAGCTCAAGCCGGCTGCCCGGAGGAAAAGAGGCTAGGAAAGATCGTAGCAGGCACGGTTGTTGCTGCACGAGAAGTGCCTGCTCCGGAGGCTTCTTGCGAGCAGCGCTAAAAGCACGCGAACATCGCGTTTCTGTGCTTTCCTGAACAGCTTGCGCTGGGACAGTTACAGCCGTGTTTTGCAAGCTGTCCGGGGTTCTGAGGCACTAAAAGTGCGGATGTGTGGCGACTGTGCAAGACGAGAACCGGCTGCTCTGAAAGCCCTTCCTGCTCGTCACGTACGCTTTCTAGCAGCTCTACGGACACACACGCGTCAGCCTCTTCACTGTCCTACACAGCTAGCACGCTGGCAGTTACCGTCAACTTGGAAGCAGCCGCGCAGAAGGCACTCGCCCTGCAACCGGCGAACAGCGCACATTCGCGGCTACACGCGAGCTGGCCGCACTCGGAGCTTTCGCGGCTCTTCTCTCGCTCTTTCCCGCAGAGCTCCGGCGATGCACAACTCGAACCGCGAAAGCCGCAATGAGCTTTGTGCAAGCTGCGCAGAAGAAACAAGGCACTAAACCGGCAAATGTCCAGCTAATCTCCAACGTGAAAAGGGTCAGCAAGGAAAACTCTTGCTAACAGCCCAGAAGCATTGCGACGCTTCTCTGGATGATTTGCCCACCAACACTTCACATCAGCTCAAGCCGGCTGCCCGGAGGAAAAGAGGCTAGGAAAGATCGTAGCAGGCACGGTTGTTGCTGCACGAGAAGTGCCTGCTCCGGAGGCTTCTTGCGAGCAGCGCTAAAAGCACGCGAACATCGCGTTTCTGTGCTTTCCTGAACAGCTTGCGCTGGGACAGTTACAGCCGTGTTTTGCAAGCTGTCCGGGGTTCTGAGGCACTAAAAGTGCGGATGTGTGGCGACTGTCCAAGACGAGAACCGGCTGCTCTGAAAGCCCTTCCTGCTCGTCACGTACGCTTTCTAGCAGCTCTACGGACACACACGCGTCAGCCTCTTCACTGTCCTACACAGCTAGCACGCTGGCAGTTACCGTCAACTTGGAAGCAGCCGCGCAGAAGGCACTCGCCCTGCAAACGGCGAACAGCGCACATTCGCGGCTACACGCGAGCTGGCCGCACTCGGAGCTTTCGCGGCTCTTCTCTCGCTCTTTCCCGCAGAGCTCCGGCGATGCACAACTCGAACCGCGAAAGCCGCAATGAGCTTTGTGCAAGCTGCGCAGAAGAAACAAGGCACTAAACCGGCAAATGTCCAGCTAATCTCCAACGTGAAAAGGGTCAGCAAGGAAAGCTCTTGCTAACAGCCCAGAAGCATTGCGACTCTTCTCTGGATGATTTGCCCACCAACACTTCACATCAGCTCAAGCCGGCTGCCCGGAGGAAAAGAGGCTAGGAAAGATCGTAGCAGGCACGGTTGTTGCTGCACGAGAAGTGCCTGCTCCGGAGGCTTCTTGCGAGCAGCGCTAAAAGCACGCGAACATCGCGTTTCTGTGCTTTCCTGAACAGCTTGCGCTGGGACAGTTACAGCCGTGTTTTGCAAGCTGTCCGGGGTTTTGAGGCACTAAAAGTGCGGATGTGTGGCGACTGTCCAAGACGAGAACCGGCTGCTCTGAAAGCCCTTCCTGCTCGTCACGTACGCTTTCTAGCAGCTCTACGGACACACACGCGTCAGCCTCTTCACTGTCCTACACAGCTAGCACGCTGGCAGTTACCGTCAACTTGGAAGCAGCCGCGCAGAAGGCACTCGCCCTGCAACCGGCGAACAGCGCACATTCGCGGCTACACGCGAGCTGGCCGCACTCGGAGCTTTCGCGGCTCTTCTCTCGCTCTTTCGCGCAGAGCTCCGGCGATGCACAACTCGAACCGCGAAAGCCGCAATGAGCTTTGTGCAAGCTGCGCAGAAGAAACAAGGCACTAAACCGGCAAATGTCCAGCTAATCTCCAACGTGAAAAGGGTCAGCAAGGAAAGCTCTTGCTAACAGCCCAGAAGCATTGCGACGCTTCTCTGGATGATTTGCCCACCAACACTTCACATCAGCTCAAGCCGGCTGCCCGGAGGAAAAGAGGCTAGGAAAGATCGTAGCAGGCACGGTTGTTGCTGCACGAGAAGTGCCTGCTCCGGAGGCTTCTTGCGAGCAGCGCTAAAAGCACGCGAACATCGCGTTTCTGTGCTTTCCTGAACAGCTTGCGCTGGGACAGTTACAGCCGTGTTTTGCAAGCTGTCCGGGGTTCTGAGGCACTAAAAGTGCGGATGTGTGGCGACTGTCCAAGACGAGAACCGGCTGCTCTGAAAGCCCTTCCTGCTCGTCACGTACGCTTTCTAGCAGCTCTACGGACACACACGCGTCAGCCTCTTCACTGTCCTACACAGCTAGCACGCTGGCAGTTACCGTCAACTTGGAAGCAGCCGCGCAGAAGGCACTCGCCCTGCAACCGGCGAACAGCGCACATTCGCGGCTACACGCGAGCTGGCCGCACTCGGAGCTTTCGCGGCTCTTCTCTCGCTCTTTCCCGCAGAGCTCCGGCGATGCACAACTCGAACCGCGAAAGCCGCAATGAGCTTTGTGCAAGCTGCGCAGAAGAAACAAGGCACTAAACCGGCAAATGTCCAGCTAATCTCCAACGTGAAAAGGCTCAGCAAGGAAAGCTCTTGCTAACAGCCCAGAAGCATTGCGACGCTTCTCTGGATGATTTGCCCACCAACACTTCACATCAGCTCAAGCCGGCTGCCCGGAGGAAAAGAGGCTAGGAAAGATCGTAGCAGGCACGGTTGTTGCTGCACGAGAAGTGCCTGCTCCGGAGGCTTCTTGCGAGCAGCGCTAAAAGCACGCGAACATCGCGTTTCTGTGCTTTCCTGAACAGCTTGCGCTGGGACAGTTACAGCCGTGTTTTGCAAGCTGTCCGGGGTTCTGAGGCACTAAAAGTGCGGATGTGTGGCGACTGTGCAAGACGAGAACCGGCTGCTCTGAAAGCCCTTCCTGCTCGTCACGTACGCTTTCTAGCAGCTCTACGGACACACACGCGTCAGCCTCTTCACTGTCCTACACAGCTAGCACGCTGGCAGTTACCGTCAACTTGGAAGCAGCCGCGCAGAAGGCAGTCGCCCTGCAACCGGCGAACAGCGCACATTCGCGGCTACACGCGAGCTGGCCGCACTCGGAGCTTTCGCGGCTCTTCTCTCGCTCTTTCCCGCAGAGCTCCGGCGATGCACAACTCGAACCGCGAAAGCCGCAATGAGCTTTGTGCAAGCTGCGCAGAAGAAACAAGGCACTAAACCGGCAAATGTCCAGCTAATCTCCAACGTGAAAAGGCTCAGCAAGGAAAGCTCTTGCTAACAGCCCAGAAGCATTGCGACGCTTCTCTGGATGATTTGCCCACCAACACTTCACATCAGCTCAAGCCGGCTGCCCGGAGGAAAAGAGGCTAGGAAAGATCGTAGCAGGCACGGTTGTTGCTGCACGAGAAGTGCCTGCTCCGGAGGCTTCTTGCGAGCAGCGCTAAAAGCACGCGAACATCGCGTTTCTGTGCTTTCCTGAACAGCTTGCGCTGGGACAGTTACAGCCGTGTTTTGCAAGCTGTCCGGGGTTCTGAGGCACTAAAAGTGCGGATGTGTGGCGACTGTGCAAGACGAGAACCGGCTGCTCTGAAAGCCCTTCCTGCTCGTCACGTACGCTTTCTAGCAGCTCTACGGACACACACGCGTCAGCCTCTTCACTGTCCTACACAGCTAGCACGCTGGCAGTTACCGTCAACTTGGAAGCAGCCGCGCAGAAGGCACTCGCCCTGCAACCGGCGAACAGCGCACATTCGCGGCTACACGCGAGCTGGCCGCACTCGGAGCTTTCGCGGCTCTTCTCTCGCTCTTTCCCGCAGAGCTCCGGCGATGCACAACTCGAACCGCGAAAGCCGCAATGAGCTTTGTGCAAGCTGCGCAGAAGAAACAAGGCACTAAACCGGCAAATGTCCAGCTAATCTCCCACGTGAAAAGGGTCAGCAAGGAAAGCTCTTGCTAACAGCCCAGAAGCATTGCGACGCTTCTCTGGATGATTTGCCCACCAACACTTCACATCAGCTAAAGCCGACTGCCCGGACGAAAAGAGGCTAGGAAAGATCGTAGCAGGCACGGTTGTTGCTGCACGAGAAGTGCCTGCTCCGGAGGCTTCTTGCGAGCAGCGCTAAAAGCACGCGAACATCGCGTTTCTGTGCTTTCCTGAACAGCTTGCGCTGGGACAGTTACAGCCGTGTTTTGCAAGCTGTCCGGGGTGCTGAGGCACTAAAAGTGCGGATGTCTGGCCACTGTCCAAGACGAGAACCGGCTGCTCTGAAAGCCCTTCCTGCTCGTCACGTACGCTTTCTAGCAGCTCTACGGACACACACGCGTCAGCCTCTTCACTGTCCTACACAGCTAGCACGCTGGCAGTTACCGTCAACTTGGAAGCAGCCGCGCAGAAGGCAGTCGCCCTGCAACCGGCGAACAGCGCACATTCGCGGCTACACGCGAGCTGGCCGCACTCGGAGCTTTCGCGGCTCTTCTCTCGCTCTTTCCCGCAGAGCTCCGGCGATGCACAACTCGAACCGCGAAAGCCGCAATGAGCTTTGTGCAAGCTGCGCAGAAGAAACAAGGCACTAAACCGGCAAATGTCCAGCTAATCTCCAACGTGAAAAGGGTCAGCAAGGAAAGCTCTTGCTAACAGCCCAGAAGCATTGCGACTCTTCTCTGGATGATTTGCCCACCAACACTTCACATCAGCTCAAGCCGGCTGCCCGGAGGAAAAGAGGCTAGGAAAGATCGTAGCAGGCACGGTTGTTGCTGCACGAGAAGTGCCTGCTCCGGAGGCTTCTTGCGAGCAGCGCTAAAAGCACGCGAACATCGCGTTTCTGTGCTTTCCTGAACAGCTTGCGCTGGGACAGTTACAGCCGTGTTTTGCAAGCTGTCCGGGGTTCTGAGGCACTAAAAGTGCGGATGTGTGGCGACTGTGCAAGACGAGAACCGGCTGCTCTGAAAGCCCTTCCTGCTCGTCACGTACGCTTTCTAGCAGCTCTACGGACACACACGCGTCAGCCTCTTCACTGTCCTACACAGCTAGCACGCTGGCAGTTACCGTCAACTTGGAAGCAGCCGCGCAGAAGGCACTCGCCCTGCAACCGGCGAACAGCGCACATTCGCGGCTACACGCGAGCTGGCCGCACTCGGAGCTTTCGCGGCTCTTCTCTCGCTCTTTCCCGCAGAGCTCCGGCGATGCACAACTCGAACCGCGAAAGCCGCAATGAGCTTTGTGCAAGCTGCGCAGAAGAAACAAGGCACTAAACCGGCAAATGTCCAGCTAATCTCCAACGTGAAAAGGGTCAGCAAGGAAAGCTCTTGCTAACAGCCCAGAAGCATTGCGACGCTTCTCTGGATGATTTGCCCACCAACACTTCACATCAGCTCAAGCCGGCTGCCCGGAGGAAAAGAGGCTAGGAAAGATCGTAGCAGGCACGGTTGTTGCTGCACGAGAAGTGCCTGCTCCGGAGGCTTCTTGCGAGCAGCGCTAAAAGCACGCGAACATCGCGTTTCTGTGCTTTCCTGAACAGCTTGCGCTGGGACAGTTACAGCCGTGTTTTGCAAGCTGTCCGGGGTTCTGAGGCACTAAAAGTGCGGATGTGTGGCGACTGTCCAAGACGAGAACCGGCTGCTCTGAAAGCCCTTCCTGCTCGTCACGTACGCTTTCTAGCAGCTCTACGGACACACACGCGTCAGCCTCTTCACTGTCCTACACAGCTAGCATGCTGGCAGTTACCGTCAACTTGGAAGCAGCCACGCAGAAGGCACTCGCCCTGCAACCGGCGAACAGCGCACATTCGCGGCTACACGCGAGCTGGCCGCACTCGGAGCTTTCGCGGCTCTTCTCTCGCTCTTTCCCGCAGAGCTCCGGCGATGCACAACTCGAACCGCGAAAGCCGCAATGAGCTTTGTGCAAGCTGCGCAGAAGAAACAAGGCACTAAACCGGCAAATGTCCAGCTAATCTCCCACGTGAAAAGGGTCAGCAAGGAAAGCTCTTGCTAACAGCCCAGAAGCATTGCGACTCTTCTCTGGATGATTTGCCCACCAACACTTCACATCAGCTAAAGCCGACTGCCCGGACGAAAAGAGGCTAGGAAAGATCGTAGCAGGCACGGTTGTTGCTGCACGAGAAGTGCCTGCTCCGGAGGCTTCTTGCGAGCAGCGCTAAAAGCACGCGAACATCGCGTTTCTGTGCTTTCCTGAACAGCTTGCGCTGGGACAGTTACAGCCGTGTTTTGCAAGCTGTCCGGGGTTCTGAGGCACTAAAAGTGCGGATGTCTGGCCACTGTCCAAGACGAGAACCGGCTGCTCTGAAAGCCCTTCCTGCTCGTCACGTACGCTTTCTAGCAGCTCTACGGACACACACGCGTCAGCCTCTTCACTGTCCTACACAGCTAGCACGCTGGCAGTTACCGTCAACTTGGAAGCAGCCGCGCAGAAGGCAGTCGCCCTGCAACCGGCGAACAGCGCACATTCGCGGCTACACGCGAGCTGGCCGCACTCGGAGCTTTCGCGGCTCTTCTCTCGCTCTTTCCCGCAGAGCTCCGGCGATGCACAACTCGAACCGCGAAAGCCGCAATGAGCTTTGTGCAAGCTGCGCAGAAGAAACAAGGCACTAAACCGGCAAATGTCCAGCTAATCTCCCACGTGAAAAGGGTCAGCAAGGAAAGCTCTTGCTAACAGCCCAGAAGCATTGCGACGCTTCTCTGGATGATTTGCCCACCAACACTTCACATCAGCTAAAGCCGACTGCCCGGACGAAAAGAGGCTAGGAAAGATCGTAGAAGGCATAGTTGTTGCCGCACGAGAAGTGCCTGCTCCGGAGGCTTCTTGTGAGCAGCGCTAAAAGCACACGAACATCGCATTTCTGTGCTTTCCTGAACAGCTTGCGCTGGGACAGTTACAGCCGTGTTTTGCAAGCTGTCCGGGGTTCTGAGGCACTAAAAGTGCGGATGTGTGGCGACTGTCCAAGACGAGAACCGGCTGCTCTGAAAGCCCTTCCTGCTCTTCACGTACGCTTTCTAGCAGCTCTACGGACACACACGCGTCAGCCTCTTCACTGTCCTACACAGCTAGCACGCTGGCAGTTACCGTCAACTTGGAACCAGCCGCACAGAAGGAAGTCAGACAATTACTCCAACACCTGAAATGCCTGCTCTAAAAGTTCTTGCTGCTCCTCACCGACTCTTCCCACCACATCTACAGGCTCAGAAACATTGAGTCTCTGGGCTTTCCTCCACCAGCAGGACTCTGACACTTACCATCACCTAGAGCTGCTGCACAGTGAGAAATAAATCTTAAAAATCACGAACTCAGACGATTGCTTTAACACCAAAGGTGCCACCTCTGAAAGTTTACTGGTGTACATGGTGGCAAAAGTCAGAGTCCTGATTGTCTAGGAAAGAACGGAGCCCCAGTGTTGCTGGGCTTGTAGATGCGGTGGCAAGAGCCACTGAGGGGTTTTCAGAGCTGGCACTTCTGGTGTGGGATCTATCATCCAACGTTCATGATATATAAGAGTGTTTTCACTGGGCGGCCATAAGTACACCGTGGTAAACGTTGGAGTGCTGGTGTTCTAGGAAATCTCGCAGTCCCAATATTTGTGAGCCTGTAGATGCGGTGGCAAGAGCCGGGCGGGAGAAGCAAGAGCTTTCAGAAATGTCACTTCTGGTGTGGGAGCAGTCTTCTGACGTTTGTGATTTTTAAGATTTTTTTCAAAAGGGACTGCTGAGTTGAGGTGATGGTAGACGTCGGAGTCCTGGTGTCCCAGGAAATGCCAGATCCCCAATGTTTGTGAGCCTGTAGATGTGGTGCCTAGAGCTGGTGAGAAGCAGCAAGACATTCCAGAGCTGACACTTCTGGTGTGGGAGCAGCTGTCTGACATTCACCATTTTTAAGCTGTGGTTTAACACTAGGCGGACAGCTCGAGCTGGTGTTAAACGTCGGAGTCCTGGTGGTCTAGGAAATCCCGGAGCCCCAATGTTTCCTGGCCTGTAGATTTTTTTTACGCCTGTAGATCTTTACCACCCTGTCCTGGTGGTCTAGGAAAGCCCGGAGCCCCAGAGTTTGGAGCCTGTATGTGTGGTAGCAAGAGCCGGTGAGGAGCAGCAAGGGTATTCAGAGCTGGTCACCATGTAACAAAAGGTTCAGGATTTTTAAGATTTTTTCCCACTGAGCAGTAGGGACTGTTTCTCACTCCTTACAAATGAGTCCTTCGTCAGGAAAAGAAAAAAAAAACAGACTTCCTCTTCCATTAATTGTTTCTCTAAGCTATATGGGTACATGACTATGTTTTATAACTGTATTCTTGTCCTGTTTCTGGCTAGGATAGAGTTAATATTTACCTGAGCTGGGTGGAGTACTGAAGCTGGTAGCCCCTATGGCTGGGATAGTTAACTAATCAGCTAACTGCTGGGGCTCAGTATGTAAGTGAGGAGGGTGGTGAAAGGAGCCTCCTGCTACGTGGAAGAAACTAGGTGTGGAGATTTGTTGTAAGCCATTATACTATATTTGTATTGCATCACTGTTTTGTTTTCTTCTGTCATTACTGTTAAATTTACTTTTTGTTCAATCTCAACCCACGGGTTTGGTTTTTTCCTGGTTTTCTTTTGTTTACCAAATCTCCCCCTGTTCTCTTGGAGGGTGGGGGGGGAGTGAGAGAGAGACTGCGTAGTCTGGTCCCGATCGGGGCTGAACTACAACAATTCTTTAAGAGCATACATATATAGTTGTGATTAACTTATTGTCCCCTATATCAATCCCCCCTTTTAATCACACTAAGTAAATTCTTTTACTTAAACAGTTTCCCTGAATGATATGAAGCATCATACATGGTTTTGTTTAGTGACGGGGGGGCCTAAGGTGGTAGCTTCTGTAGGAAACTGCTAGAAGTCGCTCCCCTTTGTTCAGTGGACTCGGCCGGGCCTAGAGCGGACCCGCTGCTGGCCAAGGCCAAGCCAATTGGTAGCAGAATGTCCCCTGATAACGCCTCTGCGATAACGTATTTAAATAGGGGAAAACAGAAAAAAAAAAAAAAGGGAGAGATGTGAAGCAGCTGAGCGGGGGGCAGAGGCACAGAGAGGGAGGCGCAGGCCTTATGGGCCTTGCAGGCCTCACCCTCTGGCCTCTCGCCAAGCGGCTGACTGGGCCCGAATTGGTCCGGCCCGGCTGCAGGAAGTGGAGAGGAGAGGAGAAGTGAATAAGATGTAAAAAGGATCCTGAGAGACATCTACCAGCCTGTTGTGAGGAACGGCTGCAGATGCCCAGGTCAGTTCAGAAGGAGTGGGAGGAGTAATGTGGCTCCTGGCCAAGATTCCCCTGCAGCCTGTGGTGACGACCATGGTGGAGCAGGTTGTCCCCCTGCAGCCCATGGAGGTCCACGGAGGGGCAGAGATCCACTTGGAGCCCGTGAAGGATCCCGTACTGGGGGAGGTGGATGCCTGAAGGCAGCTGTGGCCCATGGAGGGCCCGCTGGGACAGCTGTTCTGGAGAGACTGCACCCCGTGGAAGAGATGACCCATGCCGGAGCAGTTTCAGGAAGGACTGTGGCGTACGGGTGGGACCCCACAACAGAGCAGGGGAGGAATGCGAGTTCTTCCCCCAACCATGAAGCAGCAGCGTAAAACAACGCGTGATGAACTGACCGCAATTCCCATTCCCTCTTCCCCCTCCTGTGCCACTCGGGGGGGGGAAGGTAGTAGAGATAATGTTAAGCTTGGGAAGAGGGAGGGGTGGAGGGAGGTTATCTTGTTCTCTGTCTCATTATCTTGCTGTTTGTAGTAATAAATGAATAGTTTTCCCCAAGAGGAGTCTGTTTTGCCCGTGACGGTAAATTTAAGGATTTCTCCCTGTCCTTATCTCAAACCTCGAGCCGTTTTTCCTTACATTATCTCCCCCTGTTCTCTCGGAGGGTGGGAGGAGTGAGAGAGAGACTGCGTAGTCTGGTCCTGATCGGGGCTGAACTACGACAGTGTTACTTTCTTAAACATTCTCCAAACCCATAGGTACAGCACAATAGTTAATATTAATAAAACTCCTAAGCTAATCAATAAGATCACAACGGGGCGCACCATAGTATTAAGGATCCCTGTTGCCTCTGTCCCAGCCCCACTCATGCCCTGAGTACATTTCCATTTTGTGCATAACCACAGTGGCCAAGTTTAAGCCCGACCGTTTAAAAGGTGGTCCCATGCTTCCTGTAAACCCAAGGGAGGCGTGAGACCACGGCCATTTGGTGTCCTTTTGATTACAAGTTAGTGGTAAGATGCAGGAAAATATTGTAAGCCCAATCACAATTCCAATTAAACAATTGGTCATTTTAGGATTTAGTTGGTCTAGTGGATTAGTACAGCTACTTCTGTAGATAATGTACTGCCTTTGGTGACCTGCTAAAATGGGTTTTATATTTCCTATAATAAAATGACAAATAAGATATAAACTGCACCGATGACAGATTTGGGCGAGATTAGTTACTGGCCGGTCCCGGTTTCTTTGTCCGGTATCGTTTGCTGTGGTGTCCCTCCGGTTCACTACTGCTTTTGGCTCACTTACTTGTTACCCACATTGTTCCCGCCCTTATCCGTTCGAACGAGTTTAAGTCTCAAGTCTTCGTTGTTGTCTGGAGTTACTTTCCACAAGGTTGCAGAGGCTCTCTTGATCCGAGTATGGTGTATCCAGGAGTTCTGTCCCTTTACCTTAATTGCCGTGTAGGTGGTGAGGAGGACTTGAAAAGGTCCGGCCCACTGTGGTTCCAGAGTTTTTTCTGTAAGAGATTTAACATATACATAGTCCCCTGGTTGTATATCGTGAACAGGCCCATCCAGACCCCTACGACGTGTTCCCATTGCATGTTTTTCAATTCTTTTTAATTGTTTGTTTAGTGCCACCATATAGGAGGTCATTATTTCTTCACCAATTTGTGAAGACGTTCCCTTTTGTACCCCATAGGGTCGTCCATATAGAATTTCGAATGGACTAAGCCCTTCTCTTGCTCTTGGTCTGGTTCGTATTCGTATAAGAGCTAATGGTAAAGTTAGATTAGTTTCCTGACCCAACTTGACAATCTGTTGTTTGATTGGGTGATTCATTTTCTCCACCTGGCCACTTGATTGTGGTCGGTAAGAGGTATGTAATTGCCACTCTATCCCTAGATGGTGGCTAATTGCTTGTACTATTCTGGACACAAAATGTGGTCCTCTATCCGATGACATTACTGCTGCGACTCCAAACCTAGGTACTATTTCCTGGAGCAGTATTTTGGTTACTTCCCAGGCTTTAGCAGTTCCGCACGGGAAAGCTTCTGGCCAGCCTGAAAAGGTATCCGTAAGTACTAATAAGTATCGATACCCCCCTTTTCTAGGGAGTTCTGAGAAATCAATCTGCCAACGTTGTCCCGGACCATTCCCCTTTCCGATTTTTTCAAGTTTCGGCTCTTTTACAACTTTAGGATTAGTCTGGAGACAAAGATCACATTGTTGAGTTACTTGTCTAACGGTAGTGGCTAAGTTTCGCGCTATTATGTTCCTGATGAGATCTTTATATAGGGCTTCTGCCCCCCCCTCCCCCCAGTGTCTTTTTCTATGTTCTTCTCGGACTACTGACCATATCATGTAGGAGGGAATTACTACCCTCCCGTGTGAGGGGTAGTAATTGGCCCACCCTTCCTCATTATATGACCCCTTTAGATCATTAATAAGTTTGCCGACTTCCTTTGTGTATTCTGGTTTACCTTCTAGAAATACCTGTCCATCAGGTATTAGCGCACCCTCTACCTTGATTGTTTCTCTAGCTGCTTGTTTTGCTTCCCTATCTGCCAGCTCATTTCCTCTTTCCAATTCTGTGCTCACTTTCTGGTGTGCTTTAATATGCATAATTGCCACCTTTTTGGGAAGCTGGACTGCATTCAGGATTTTCAAAATCCCTTCTGCGTGTTTGATGGTTTTTCCATGAGAATTTAACAGTCCTCTTTCCTTCCATATTGCTCCATGGGCATGTACCACCCCAAAGGCATATTTAGGGTCAGTCCAAATGTTTACAGTCCTTCCCTGGGCTCTCTCCAGGGCTCAGGTAAGGGCTATGATCTCGGCCTTTTGGGCTGAGACGTCGGCTGATAGTGGCCTGGACTCTATCACCTTTTCAAAAGTGGTAACAGCATATCCGGAATGTCGCCTTCCATTTAACATATAGCTGCTTCCATCGGTGAACCAATGTTCGGCTCCATCGACAGGGACATCTTTAAGATCCGTTCGACTAGAATACATGGTTTCAATTGTTTCCAAGCAGTCATGACTCACCGGCTCCCCGATGTTCCCATCAAGGAATGAGGCCGGATTGATGATGTTTGTGGTCACGATTTCAACATCATCCTGTTCAACCATTATAGCTTGATATTTCAGGAACCTTTGTGGGGAAAGCCAATGCCCTCCTTTTGCTTCAAGGACCGCAGATACAGTCTGGGAAACTAGGACAGTCATTTTCTGGCCTAGAGTGAACTTTCAGGCTTCTTGAATGTTTAGAATGACAGCTGCTACTGCTCTCAGACAGCTGGGCCACTGTCGCAGTTCAGCCCCGATCGGGACCAGACTACACAGTCTCTCTCTCGCTCCCCCCACCCTCCGAGAGAATAGGAGGAGATGATATAAGAAAAACGGCTCGAGGTTTGAGATAAGGACGGGAAGAAATTTGTAAAGTTACCGTTACAGGCAAAACAGACTCGACTTGGGGAAAAACACTCATTTATTTCTAAAACTAGCAGGAGAATGAGACAGGGAACAAGATAACCTCCCCCCACCCCTCCCTCTTCCCGGGCTTAACATTATCTCTACTACCTTCCCCTCCCGAGCGGCATGGAGGGGGGGGGTCGGGGGCGGGGGGGGGGGAATGGGGGTCGCAGTCAGTTCATCACGCGTTGTTTTACGCCTCTGTGTCATCGTTGGGGGAAGAACTCC
This sequence comes from Chlamydotis macqueenii, assembly GCF_036417535.1. NCBI lineage: Eukaryota > Metazoa > Chordata > Aves > Otidiformes > Otididae > Chlamydotis > Chlamydotis macqueenii. Next base: position 25,129 of record NW_028239004.1, read on the forward strand.
TTGCATTCCTCCTCTGCTCCAGCGTGGGGTCCCTCCCATGTCCACAGTCCTCCGTGAAACTGCTCCGGCGTGGGTCATCTCTTCCACGGGGTGCAGTCCTGCGAGCGACGGAGGAACGTACGACAAAAGACTCAATATGAGTAATAAGCGTAGTTCGATTTATTAGTCCCGGGTGCACATATTTATATTGCTAAGATAAAATATGCCTACTAGTCATTGCGTGATTGGCTTAAGCTCTAATAGTTACATTTGCATATCCTTCCTACTTGCAGTTAGCTAATCTGGAAAGTCCCATTAACCTGAAAGTCCCGTACTTTTCATGTTTTCACTTTCTCAGAGTTGTTTACGATCTTCTTCAAGGTTGCTTCGTTTACTTTCTCACAGGAAGCTTCATTACTTTCTCACAGGCGGCCTCATTATTTTCTCACAGGTGGCTTCAGTACTTTCTTACAGGCGGCTTCATTACTTTCTCACAAGCGGCTTCAGTGATGTCCTTGAGGCCTGCTGCTCACAAACATAACAATTCCATTCGGTCTGGATTGTTCACTAAGTGTCCCTGATACTCCAGGTATCCAACAAATCCCCCTTTTTGTTTTGAACAATCCAGACCCACTTATGCGCTAATAACAAAAAATCAATGGCTGCTAGATTCTGCAAAAATATCATGACGCATACTATCCATGTCTTCTAATAATCCTGATAACATGCTAGAGGTTAAATTCATTTGCTTTTGTGCCCAACAAGCTAATTTATTTAAGTTAGCTAAAGCTTTTGCAGTTGCTGCCCAAGGAACAAATAAAGATAATGCTATCCGCTCAGCTGTACCCAACAGGGTTAAATTGCCGTCACAATGGGGAGTCAATACTTTTAGCGATCTTCTTGCTCGAGTGTGATTCCGTAATGTTCTCATAGGTGGAGCAAACATTATCAATTTTCCAAAATAACATGGTCCTCCTATGGCTCTTTTTGGTACTCCTGACCTTATTTTACTACAATATCAACTAGGTTCATGTAGGCCTCTACTGAATCTCCCTTTTCTTCTTTTTTTTTTTTTTTTTTTTTTTTTTTATGAGCCAGATTGTCTGTATTGAGTTGTTAATCATTTTTTGCAAGCATGGTATGTTATGCCTAGTATGATGCCTAGTATCATAATTCCGATTTTAACCAAGGACAGCAACCACCCAGTTATGCCACACACAAGCTTAGTTAATAAAATTACTGATCACATGTTTATGCATATTCATGATTACAAAGCAAAGCTAAGTTTCAGTACCTTCTAGTAATTTTCTACTATAACATTTTTCTACTATTATGGATATAACAACTCCAGTAACTTTCTTATCTACAAGAGCAATGACTAGTTTTCTGCAGGCCTCTGTTGAAACAAGCCATAAATTCTGCTAACAATGTTTTGTATCTTAAAGCTTCCCTTCTCATTCCATGGCTTTCTTCCTGAGAGCATGATTGCATTCCTCCCCCAAGGTCGGTGTGCTTTCACTGATACCATACTGGCTCAGCGAAATACCACATCTCCCCCTTCTTTGTTTAGGAGAAGAGGCTTGTTTCAACGCTTTATCTATTAAAGTTTGCACACATTTTAAGACACAGAATTATAGATCAAAATACATATATAAAAGGAATGAATAAGCATCCTACAGCTATTAGTAACAAGCTTATATCAAGTCACCAAAAGATGTCTGAATATATCAAAACCATCACTTTGTTGCTGGTTTTGTACTCCTTTTTGCAAGTTTTGAATACTTTTGTGAATAGATTCCGAATGATCAGACAGATTCATGCAGCAAAGCCCATCAAAATCCTGACAACCATGATTTTGTGCTAATAATAAAAAAAATCTATTGCTGATCTATTCTGTTACTAACCCAACTATGCCAAAGACACCGCTGAGCAAGAGGATGTTTATCAGCCGGGTCAGAGCAGAGAAGGGAGGCAGGCGCAGCACCTTCAGGGCGTCCCCTGTTGTAAATAAAGTGTGCTCTGGGTCTGTCCTCTCCCCTTCGCTCCGAGCCACCTCTGTTTATACCCTCAGCAGATTCAGTGAAAGAGTCCTGACTAGGTGTTGCTGCATGCGTGGCCAGCGCATACAACAAGGCCTGACTAGACGTTGCTGCATGCGTGGCCAGCGCATGCAACAAGGCCCGTCAAATATGTGCTCTGCGGGCTAACAGCGGTTCTGTTTTGTAAAGTAGCATAGTATATAGAATCTACATCAGTTAACAGCGTTGATAGTGCCGATACAGTTGTATTTATTTGCTTAGCAAGCCAACAGTCCAATTTATTTAGCATAGTTAATGCCTAGGCACTTGCCACACCAGGTGTAAAGACTGAAGCAGCAATAATTTTACTTAGTTTCCAAAACTCTGTATTATCTTGGCAACCAGATTCAATGCTATGTATGCTTCGTTTAGGTCTTTTATGCTGTCTGGATTTTGATATGTGCTCGCATGATTACGTCATGCTGTGTCGTTGCAATGTATAGATCTTAAAGCATTTACAATCATTACCCCTCTAGAAACATTAGCTCTTGAATAGTTAAAAAAAAATAGAAGTCCATCTTTACTGATCCCAAAAAGTTCCATCTTTTGTAATTTTAGCACTCAGCACTTGTGGTTGCTGCTGTTTTACACAGAGTTGCCGTCCTACCGGTATCTGGCAGGTCAACCAAACATGTTCTGAAATACCCGCAGATGATACAGACAAGGATCCACTTGTTTACTGCTCCTGTAAAGACATAAGCGTATCCCTTCCCCCATGTTATAAGAGGGAACGGTCCTTCCACTTATACAAAGCTCGACTCAGACAGGAGTATCTGTTAACCATGTCAGGGGCGGGGGGGTGGGGGCGCCTGGCGGCGGCTGTGGCCCAGACATATAAGAGGAAAGAAAACTAAAACCTGAGGTTTAAGACAAGAATAGGGAGGGATCCTTAAAGCCACCGCTACAGGCAAAACAGACCATCACTAAAACCAAAGCAGGATAAGGAAAAAGGGAGCAAGACAACCTCCCCCCACCCCTCCCTCTTCCCAGGCTTAACACCATCTCCACCTCCCTCCCCTGCCCCCTTAGCGGGACAGGGATGGGGGGCGGGGGGGGGGAAAGAGGGAATGGGGGTTACAGACAGTTAATCACGCGCCGCTTTATTGATATCAACGGTTTAACGGCTGCACCTACAGCAGCAGCCATGACTGTAGCCTTTTCTTGTTCTAACATTCGCTCAGCAGCTTCCAGCAGTTGCCCTGTACTAGATCCTTTTGGCAGCACACTGAGGGCTCTCTTAGTTTTTTGGGTTTGTTTTTTGTTTTTTGTTTTTTTTTGATTAGCATTATTAAAGGCAAGCATATCTAAGAACTTTGCTTTCATGTCATCATCCAGATCAGGGTGAGCCATAATTGCAGTGTGCAACCGATCAATAAATTTCCCATATGGTTCTGTGGGACCTTGTCTTCTTGATGTAAAGGCAGGTCCAGACTTTTCATCGTGCACCCTAGCAAGCGCTCTATAAGCCAAATCTTGGCCCAGTTGTAACACTTCGGTAGCAAATTGCGCTTGCCAATCAGATCGTGTGTAGTGTCCCGCTCCCATCAGCATTTGAGTTTGCACCCCGAATAATGGATCACCCTGTTGTCGAGGCGTTGCAGCTGCCCTATCACAAGCAGCCTGCCAGTACTGAAAGAACTGCAGCTGCTGCGACCTGGACAATCATTCTAATATCATAAGGAGCTAACAACTGTGATGAAAAAATATGCTGCAACACAGATTGAGCATATGATGATTTTAGCCCATACTGAGTAACTGCACTTTTAGCTTCCTTCAATATTTTCCAGTCTAATGCTTTCCACACACTTTTCCCAGTATTATCAGTCACAACTGGAAATGCCATAGGAAAAGGCTCTCCTTCTATCAAAGCATCTCGAATCACCTCTTTCCACTGCACTATCGGATTCAAAACCCCGGCCCCTCCCGCCGGCGTCCCTTGCAAAGGTGCAAAAAGACTGATCTCACCCGATGCTCCGTTCGGAATGAATAGGTTGGATGCTGACAGGTCTCGATGCGGCACAGGCGAAGGAGTTGACAAGTTTCCCAGTGACACTTCTAGGCGAATCTCTAGGGCTTCCAGTCTTTTTAGCGTCTCTTCCAGCTGTGCGTCCTTGGAGCCAGATGAATGTTCATCCCCCTCCTCCTCACGCCGTGGTGGCAGGGAAGAAGGTGGTAACGGGGGATAAACCAGAGCTGTTGGTGCCGGCGAAAAGGCTCGTGACTCTGAGTCTGCACTGGCGCAGCGTGGCGGGGTGCCTGGCGGTGGTACGTCTGATGGTGGTGAAAAGCCTTTGGCAGTTTTTCCCTCTGGTGCCCGCATATCTATAGTTATAGGGGCTGTGGCTGCAGTTCCTGGAGTCCTTGCTGGGGCTCGAACCCCCCCACCCTCAGCACGAGCCGGGGCGGCGGCAGGGCTCGTTAAACCCGAGAACAGCATGCTGGTAGTGGAGGTGGACCCGTCGGCTGGAGTTAAGGCCGCAAAAGCAGATGCAGCAACTGAACGCTCGACTTTCATGCTTATCAATGTTTCGTTCATTAGCTTCCACACGGTGGAGATCCCTTACTTATTTCATCCCACAGCTTTTTTCCTATCTTTTCCTGTGTCGGGAGTTCAAAAGGATCATCAACTGTGGGGATTAATTCCCTTTTCTTTGCCCACTGCAGCAAAGCTTCTAGGACGGCCGAGTCATAACTCAGTCCTCTCATAGAGAGCATAATAATTCTAGGGCTACCTCCTTTTCCATTATTGCCGGCAGTTTCACAATTGGTGCTCCCTGATTAAGGCACCCCTTCTACTCCCTGATTAAGTACTCACTATTGGTGCTCCCTGATTAAGGCACCCCTTTTTTGCAGCTTGTCCTGTAGCCCTGGCAGACGGCGAACCCCTGTTTCAACGGTTCAGGCTCCGGATCGTCGCATCTGAAGGACAAATGCGTAGTCGATCTTGCCCCCCGGTCGCTGCTCCCGGTGCTTCTCTGCCTCCGCCACTCCGATAGCAGTGTCTTCTAGTAGTCCCTGTTCGGGCGCCATTTGCGAGCGACGGAGGAACGTACGACAAAAGACTCAATATGAGTAATAAGCGTAGTTCGATTTATTAGTCCCGGGTGCACATATTTATATTGCTAAGATAAAATATGC